>NC_044004.1:21433973-21736238 GCF_900496995.4 Aquila chrysaetos chrysaetos
AGTACAGGGATACCTTCCATATTCAGAAGTACCCTGAAGCTGTGTTTAACTTTGAACATTTATCTAAGTCCCACAGAAAAATTATTTGCTGCAGTGGAGTGTTTGATTCTGCCTTGTAAACCAAGGTGTCTAGTGCCATCTGAGATGCCCTGAGACATTTAAATGGGGCTGACATATCTGACAAAGAGCCTACAGGAGATATGTGCCATTCTGCACTCATAGATAGACATCAGGCAGCATATCCCAAAGCAATTCAAATGGATGTTGACTTCTTGTCAACAAGAAGTCAACAAGGAGCAAATGAATTGAACTCATTGTGTCAATACCTTCTTCAATGAAATTACACTTATGGAGAGGTTAGGCTCTCAGCACTTTCATATATATAGATGGTGTGAAATGTGGAAATGTATGTTTCTGGAGGAGAACTTATTTTTATGGAATATACAGAGTGACAGAATATGAAGGTGTGAAGGAAAGTAATTTAGAAAGAGAGAGGCTGATTCTGTACAGCTGAAGTTTTTCAAAGGTTGGAAGATTTGGGATTAAAGGGATTTAACCACCAGTGGACAAAGGAAAAATAATACCCAAAGCAGTTTTAAGGACTCAGTGAAAAGTGATAGGATGTTAAAATGACTCTAAACTACTACTGTTATCACCCTGATGGCATGAAAAAACTGAAACTAAATCCATCTCCCCGGGACAGACTGACACAGTAGGCCTGATGAAAGAGTCTCAAACTTTGTTTAATACAGTTTCCTTAGAAAAAAATTTGGCTGGGAATTTAAAAGTACCAGTGCCTCATAGCTGTTCCTTTTCTTCAACTTCTTTGGGGATGATGAAGGAAAGACCTTTAGGCTTGAGGAGCATTTGGCTGCAGGAAATATTATGGCATTCTTTGTCAACTACATTAGTTAAAATCAAGAAGTTGAGAACCAAAAGACAGTCAATGAAGAAAAAAGATGTTTTGGGTTTTTTTCCCTATGACAGCGGCAGCACATTTTTTTAAATTAAACTCAAACTAGGCAAAAAAAGGGGCGTTTGAAGAGGATTTTGGACAAACTGTATTTGTCTTCTTACATATGTCTAAAATTTATAGCTCTGTGTGAATGAGTTTTTCTAGTTTATTGATGAGTTCCTCTCAGAGATAGCACCTGCTCACACATTTTGTATAGGAATTGGTAGTACACAACATTCTGGTATTTACTGATAACCATCAGTAATCCCATATAACACCACTTCACAATTTGATGGTGTTCTATGTCAACGAAGTGTATCTAGTTATGCCATGTATTGTCCAAAGCAAATGGTAAAATATGCAGTGTTTGTTACTTTCTTCAATGGCCAAGCTTAAAGAAGAAACAAACAAAATGAACTTCAGATCTTACAGAGGAAATAGAAAAAGATATTTTGAATACCATCTGTGTTGTAATATCACCAGAGAAGCCAGAATTAATTCTTTACATTTCAAACTAATTTCCTAAATGTTTTACCTGTTCAAGCTAGTAAGGGATAAATTGTTGAAAAAAATTTCTGAGATAATGTACTTAAAATGAAATCTGCAACAGGATATAAAGGACTTTTAAAACTAAGAAATCAATGAATTTTCTTGCAATGACTGTAAAGTTATATCTTTCAGAATTGCTTTGCACAGTTTCAAATTGTTTCAAGCCATAGCCTGTTTAGAAATACATCAGTTTCCAAAGGAAACATTGGTTCTGAAAGGAAAGCGTTTGCAAAAGGCATACATAACTTTAAAAGGAATCAGTGAAGCACAAGGAACCTATAGACAACTTCTCCTTATTATGCAGAAAAAATTGCGATACAAAATCAAAGTAAAATGAAGTGTGTTTGTAATATTTTTTATACTTGAATAAAAAAGTTCATATTTTACCTATTGCAATGCATTGTTTATACATTCCTCATTCCAATTTCATGATTCAAATGTGCCCTGAGAGTAATACACTGACCACTCTTACCCAGGAAAGAGATCCTTTGGAATGTTTCAGTAGAAAAGAAATGGTTATTCTCTAGTTCTAGCCAGATTCCAATTTACATTTTCCCTTCATATCCTACAATTGCAAACTTTTGACCTTGCAAAGGAAGAAATACTTCTTCATTTCTTTCTGTGTAAACTGGTTTATAGGGCTATGGCAGATCAGATGTCACATTTTATCTCACAAATACTAGGATTTCATTACTAGACAGAAACACATAATATGTTTCGGTTTACTTGGAAAGGAAATTACTACTTAACTATTAAGCGTTATTAAATTGTTCCTGATTTTAATCATATATATTTTAATTCCCCTAAATTTTCCAGAATACATGAACATAAGCTGAATTTCCTCTAACTTACTTGTACCTGTTACCATTATTTCAAAAGCTGCTTTGAGAACACGTACAAAATCTGTTTTCTGTCTCTGACCAGCCAATATTTTGCATGGTCAATAATAGTTTGCAAACTTGGTACCCTGTGTTTAAAAGACAGACTCTGTAAGACTGTCATATTTACATGAACCTGAAACACCCGCACTGGGCTGAAAACAACTTCTGTGGGCATAAGTGCAGACACATTGAGAATCCTCTTAAACAAGAAAAGGAAGTAGACAAGGAATTACTCCATGGAAGACGACCCTTCAGGGGCAGAAGTGTGGTGGTGCAGGGTAGGTAGGTGCTCACCTTACTGCCCCTTCTAAATGTTGGGGCCCTGAGGGCACCAATACGTCTGTATGGCCCTCCAATTCCAGCCAACTGGGAGCCCCATTTTAGCCCCAAGCCTGGGGTTACCAGTCCCTGCCCAAGGGATGCAGTAGGATGCAGGTTTCCAGATCCACCACAACCCTCTCCCGCCCACACCCAAGGGTGGCCCCATGGCTCCTAGCATGCTGGGGCATGGTCAGGAAGCAAGGCCAAGCAAGAAAGCTGGCACTCCTCTTCTGCTGTATCATCAATGCATGACATTGCATAAACTTGCATAAACTAGGCCCATATATACATCCAACTTGTCTGAAATTGGAGACATGAAGCCTAGAAACCACGGATGGCTTCAAATATTATTACCTTAAATGTATTTCCATAGGAATCAGGAGCACCAAACTACTCTTGTATATAACACTTGCAATTCAATACTTATAATGTGAATTTTACCATGCAATTAAACTGTAAAATCAAAGAACTGAAATACAGGATTGTTAGAAATTGAAATAATTTCTGTAACCTGAATTCACCTGCTTGTACACATGCATAATGATATTTAAGACCAGACCATACACTTAGGACCCCTGCTACAATCAGCACTTATCGTTGCAGAAATTATGTGTATTTATATTGAAAGCAAAGAGGAAATGAGATAAAGTTCTTATGATTAAGGTAAAAAACTACAGAGATATGTTTTCTTTTCCTGCCTTGTGATTCTTTTCTTAACAAAGTTCTGTCTGACAATATTTGTAATGCTGTTTCTTTGCCTTACAGAAGCAACTTGAAGCCATATTTGCACAATTTCTGGGTTCTTTCACTGCAATTTAAACTAATTAAACCCGTGCTTTGCATGTATACAGCTGTATTAAAATACTGAGAGTGCTAAAAAACAAGTTCATATTCTTCCACACTTAGCAAGCAAAACTAACACACTTTTTTCTTAATTTTGTATTTTGTGTCTACTTATAAACACAACTAATGGAAAACTAGTGCCACCTAATCTCAGGGTCATTGTGAAAATGCATAAATACATATCTAGGAAGTGTTTTGATGTTGTAGCAATAGTTTTAAAAAAGCACCACAACAAATTATTGATTTTGTATGAAGTGTGAGTTTGGATAATACCTGGTAAATAAGGTATAATTAAAAAAAAGATCTTAAAAAACCTGACAGAAAGAGATACAAACAAATATTAGTGTCTGAGATGTGATTCTGTGGGGAAAAGACAATACAACTACATTCAACTGACACACAGGAGGGAAAAATTAAAGTTATGTTATGAACTTTCCCTTTTCTGAGCTTTCTAGAGCTCAACTTCAACCTTAATAGGTAGGATCAAGTAATTAAAATTAGTATGTAAGTATGAAGAAAGTAAAGCATGTTTTTTAGAAGGGGGTTATTAAATTAAAATTATTATTTACTGAAATATTTTTTCATAGTTTCTAAACCCAGCCATATGGCAATATTAAAAGAAAAGTTGACTCTCCCTTACAAGGTACCAATTTGAATTTCAAAATCATGGGATTGCTTCATAATTGCTTGAAGTTTGAACATTATTTCAGTTACCAGCAATCAGTTGTTTAAAAATAGTGTCTTTAAATCATAGATCTGTATTTTTTCTGGGCCATTTTTCCCTTAAAATTGACTTGACATTTAAAACATCAGTTTTTTCACAGTGTGCATCCCATCTGCAATTATGCTGCAGCCCACTCAGCCACTCAGCTCTGTCCTTGCTATAGAAATAAACCTGTTAAAAGAACACGTGCTTATGGATAAAATAGATAGCAATCAAGCACACACACACAACAGAAAAAGAATGAAAGAGCAAAAGAAAAAAAGATGGAACACGAAGATTTGTTAAATAACTGGACCTCCTTACAGACACCCATTACACCATATGGTGTGGTATATAGTATTTGTACAAGAAAGGCATATAATATAGTGGAATGTTTCCCCTGCTTGAGTAATTACAGGATCAACAGTAATCAACCTCTCTCTTGTACAAGAATACTAACATAGCTGAAGCATTCACTTAATCTTAGCTCATATATTTAATTTGTAATATGGAACAGCAAATTAGTAACAGTGCTTGTGTACTTTGTCATAACTGGATAAAACTTTATGCTAGGGAATGATGATAAAAGGTCTGGGTTTCCCTGATTGCAAATTTGATTTGGAGAGTAGCCATTGCCATGACTCTAAATAAATGCTTCATGGATCATGGTACACGTGTTTGACCAGCCTGTTTACACACAAATTTTATATTCATTCAGTTTCTAGGGTTACTCCTAATTTATAATGGCGTACAGAGGGAATCGGAGAAAGTCAGCCTGCAGTGTGTTCTGTGATCATGTGTCTACACAACTTGTGGTACCTGGGCCAGCTAAGTTCACTTAAATTTTTCTATTCTACTGAGCCACCAGTTGTGTAACTGAGATGATACAGACATAATCTCCACTTTACTTTCTTGCTTCTGTGTTGATTTGCAAATCTTATCATGCAATTCATGCATTCATATAAACTGATATAGAAAAAACTGAAAATATAATTACAAGTGAATTTACATACACACAAGTCTTTTCATGAGCAATGCAAACTGTGAACCTTTGTTTAATTGATTCTGTGTTATTTGCATTCACCTATACCAAAATAACTTTAATATTTTCAATTACTGTGCAATTTATAATAGCTCTGTCTTTTGCAAATGCTCATGTATTTGCAATAAAAATAATACAGTACAATGATGCTAAAGCCTTTACCTCAAAGGAGATATTTTGTGCATTTCTCCTCCAGTCAGCATATAGCAATTTTCATGAAATCTGTAGGAATTTAGGCTGAAATGTGTTTGGAATTCACCTATATGTTCAAAACCTAACAGGTAGAAACTGATAGACAAGAAGAGTTACACAGGAAATAAGAAACTAGACTAAACTGAAAAGAAACCATACATCAATTTTGTTTTCTATTCAAGAGTTTCAAAATTACATCTGACACTATTAACCTCTTAAAGAAAACTCCCATTACAAGCTAAAATATTGAAGAAAGAACATCCCCAAAGTATTGCCAAATAGGCATGAGTTTTCTTGCTGTAAAAAGTTGCTTGCCTAATTCAGAAGTTGGTGGCAGACAGCCAAACTTCCTTCCTAGATGTTCAGACTATACCATAAAATATCCCTAATGTAGTTTTCAACAGTTCTATTTATCTCCCCCGGGATAAAAGAACCTGCTGTTTTGAAGTGTCAGATTTTATACTGTGTTGCAGTGTGTTATTTTTATTTATCTTCCATTCTATGTTTTTCTGAGGCATATACAAAAGTAATCTTCAAAGAGCTATTTGTACTATTTCAAATTTTTTTGTATTAAGTCTTGGTTTGAAGAACCATCTGGTAAAAAAATATATAGCTTATGTCCTGGACATTATACTCAGATGGTACACATCTAATAGATTTTTCATCATTTTTCTTCACCTTTTGGAAGACAAAAGAAGCCTGTCATTCTAAATCAGATTTTAAATGTTACTGTATGCTATTTGAGAACAGAAGGTGTTTGGGTCACATTTAACTACATCTTCCTTTCTATGTTGTGTAGATAGGAAGTATCCAGATTGTTTCCTGTTTAATTGTCTGCAAAGATTTGTGGATACTGAGATGGCCTAAGGCCAAGTCTCTCCCGTACTTAGGCTCTCCCCAGTCCAGCAGCAGAGGCAGAGCTGCCAGCAATCAGGAAAGGAGTTGTAGAGTCCTGAATGCATGCCACAAAACACAGTGATGCACACAGTATCCAAGTGTCTTCAGTAAAATATGACTGGCATAATGTCCTTTTGGGATCCTGTTATTAAAAGTGACAGATATGTTGCACACAGATAGGCAGTTCTAACATCACGTCCATGAGGAGTTGCTTTTTGGCAAGAGAACCCTCTGGGGACCTCTAGCCCAAACCATCTCTAGTCATTTATTTCCCTTATGGAGCACGGGAGATTGGAAAATCAGACTTCTAATTTGAAAAAACACGTAAAACCAACCCAAAAAAACATATACATGAAAAAGCCCTTCCTGCTTTACTTAAATGAACAAAAAAATATGATTGCTTAAAATTCACATTTCCTTGAGAGTCTTGAAGCTGAATTTCCATCAGAAAGTCATTAAAGTAGGAAGTGCCCAAATATAAATGCTCTTTTTCTGGTAAGTAGGACTTTTAGCTGCTTGTATAGCTGAACCCTGCAAATCTCTTTAGCATATATTTAATTTGAAGAAGCAGAACTACTGAAAGCAAAAAGAATTCCTCTCAGAAGTCTCATAGATGTATCTAAGAATCCATAAAGGGGTTTGCAGCATGAAATCCCAGTCTTTGGCTAGAAGTCAAAGTAGAAAATCAGTGCTTATCTGATTCATCAGTGATGTTATTAGAAATCTGAATTAGCAGCATAGATATTTGAGCAACCTGGTCTAGTGGAAGGTGTCCGTGCCCACAGCAGGGGGGTTGGAACTGGATGATCTTTAAGGTCCCTTCCAACCCAAACCATTCTATGATTCTATATGACCCATGAATAAGTAGATGTCTTCACTCATTTATAGACATGTAGTTAAGTGCACATAGCAGAGCTGGAATAGAAACACTGGTCTTGTACTTGCTTCTGTAAAATTGTTTTGGGGAAAAAAATAGGACAAGGCAATCTTGGGAATTATTGTTAAAATGATAAAAGTAAGAAAAGATAGTAAAATATAGAATTTTCTGTAATAATTTTTAGGGACTAAGATGTAGCTATTTTAAGCTAAGATATAATACTATCTCTTCATATTTAACCTTCTTATGTACATGTATTTTTACAATTTTACTGTCTCAAGTGTGTGCACATAGTAAAAAGCAGAGTTATTCTAAATGTTTTCTTTTTCTATTTTATAAACAGTTTAATTAGAAAGAGACCTACTAGAAGACTTTATATCAAATATGGAATTACAACCATATCCTTCATCTTTGAACTTTGTGAAACACATTAGCACTCACTGCAGAGGAGACTAAGCAGCTGAACTGTGCTTTGTAATAATAAATTATTAAACTGTCCCTTTGCAGCTCTTCCATATATTGGTGGTAATGATTATCAAGCTTTTCTGGGTTAATGTTATTTTCCTTCATGAAAATGGCTTATTTCTCCTTTGACTTTCAAACATTCCTATTTTTATGTATTTTGCTAGTTCCAGAATTTTTGAAAATTCTCCCCTCATTTGCTATTTTAATCTATGCTATTCCCCACTGTGTCATTGTACTTCTCTCTACTCCTGTGCTATGCTGTCCTCAGGCTAACATGAATAGCATTATGTACATCTCTGAGGTTAGATGCAAATCTAGACTAACATCTTTTTGTGAACATGGCCTGTAACATCTCTCTTATGTCTGTTCAAAATGTTCAGATACTGTAAGCTGGGGTAAACTTAATGCATTACCAGTTGCTATACTACAAGAAATGGCACATATTCTCATACCAAGAGGTAGAGGATATACTTGTATGTGTTTGTCTGACACTTGCATTCTACAGGCAGTAAAGCTCCCTCTATGAAGTAGCTGAGGTCCAGATGTACAGACATTTAGGGTTCAAACCCAAACTGGTGCTTAGATGCTATGATGGAGAATGCAGCAATGGTTCTTGTTACAGGAAAAGGATTGAGAACCAGTCATTTCAAAACACACTGAATCCACAAAGTGTGAAAGCCAATGTCTGGTCTTAATTAAGTAGTGTCGAACTACTTGCTTCTGTAGTTTCTATTAAATGTAGTAGTTCACAGATTCATGTGGACTAAAAGAACTAAACACAATTCATAGCGAAACATGCCACTGAATCACCGAAGGGAGGGGCATGGCAGGGAGTCCCAAGGGAACGAAGGAAAGAGAGCTGGGAGCAAGGGTGGCAGCAAGGCAGTGGAGCAGTAGCCTCACCTGCAAGGTGTCAGGATGTTGAACCAGGAAAATCAGGGTCAGAATCAGGTCTGAAAACAGGCATCAGGGCCAGTCTCAGGCCAGTGATCATCCAGCAAGTCTATTGTGATGAGTCAAGATCACACCAGAAAGTCATGTCCAGGTCTGGGTCAAGAAGGTAGAGGACCAAGTACAGATGTGTGATGTAGCTCAAGTGAGAACCAAGACAGAGAGCCTCTGACTAAGAGCAGCTCCTAGGTCAAAGGAGGTTAAGACCCTCGCTTCTAGCTCACTTCCCAATAGCTCTTGTCAGTGAAGGAGCTGACCTTGGCCTTAGCCAGCTGAAGTCCTTAATTTACCTTAATTAAACTCATGGAACAGGAGATGCACTCAGGACTCTGTCAGGAAGAGTTTTAACCTCTGTTGAGTCAATGGATTGTTTAGTAAATCCCAGGAGATCAGACCAAGTCTAGAGAGTGTCATTTGTATATCTGAAGACAACCAATACTTATGTTAATTAAGTGCAGCCAGAGGAACTCCTGGATGAATCTGAATAAAATGAACTTTGGGATAAGACATTAAATCTGTCTGAACTCCCCAGAAGAACTGAAAGGAGAACAGATTAAATGAGCTAACAAGCTCATCCAAGATGAATATCTGAGGGTAGTCCCAGAGGGCCAAGTCCTGAAATGTGTTCTGTGAGGGAAAGGACATTCTTTCTCATGGATGGGTGCTTTCATCAGAGTCTCCAAATAGAAATACAGCATGAGGCACAAAACGGAAATTGTGACTGCCATCTTGTAAGAAGCAGGTGGCAAATCAACTGAAATGAGAGGGAGAGAGATATTTTTATGAGGTAATCTTGACATAATCAGATTAAATGTGATTTTTTTTTCTTTTCTTTGTTCATCTGTGTCTTTATAAAATTTGTTACTCTATCATCTATTCTAGCTGGTATGAATAAATGTTCTTACTTACATTTTGTCTTAACCTGGATGTCATTTAATGTTCTTCACCTTGGGGATGTGAGGACTAACTTGGGACACAACAGCAAGTAAACAAGCACTCAAGTAGCCATAGTACACCTTTCACTGTATCAAAGGCTAGGAGTGATCACCAATGCTAATTGCATGCACCAGAAAATTGCTTTCACAGAGATAAAAAGAGGTATGATTTTTTTATCAGATTTTTTAATCACTAAGAAGGTTCTGGCATTCACCCATGAAGAGTGCTAAAGTACTTTTTTCTTTTTTTATTTTTTTAAAACAGAAATATAATTATTTTATTTTCAGTAATAATTTCATTATGATAGGGCATGTGTCTTCCTTGCACTGGGTTTTTCATCTTGTCTTTGCTACTCATTCACATACTCATCCATAACAATTCTGGAGAGAAATTCAGTGCACATTCTCCCATACTTTCTGAGGACCTAGGGATCACAGAGAAAGATCTGGTCCATCTTTAAAAGCAGACCCACTTCTGCACTTGCAATTACTTTATCTCAACAAAAGTAATGTAATTAGAATATTTCAGTGGAATGCATGAGTGCATGAGGCAGGAGGGGTCTGAGGGTCTTAAACCCCCATTTTGAATCCTTTAGAACATACAAATTGTGTAATCTCAATCTAAAAACTGTTCTAGCCCCATTCAAAATAGTTAGGAAAACACTGCATGCAGAATTAGTTTGGTTTCATATGATAAGGGTAAATAATATATGAATTTCATGGTAAGTCCGTCAATGTTTGTTTTTTTTCCCAGAAAAATGTCATATGAAAAATATGAGCAAGTCAAAGGGTTAATTATTTTTTAAATTTATGAAAACCTATTCAGAGCCTAACCTTCAGTAATTCAGTAATGGGATATACAGCCATCCAGTTAGAAAACTGAAACAATAAAATTTGAGTTATATACTCAATTACAAGTAACCACTGCAATTTCAGTACACAAAGTAAACTATTCACAAGCAGTTTGTGGAGTTTCAGTCAGTACAAACAAAGAAAAAGAACCAAATATATATTCTAGGCTCTAAAAAGAATTGCAGTGTGTCTCTGGATGTGCTACAAGTACTGTGTAAAACTTTTACTAGGATTTCTTCACTTCAATTTATATTAATATAAGCATAAAAATCCAAATTCACAAATTTATGGCTTATACAAGGCTAAATTATAATGGACGCTGAGGAAGAACAAGCTTGTTCCAGGGAAAAAATAATATACTATGACATACTCTTGATTGTGTTGGCTAGTGCACGCAGAAATGTAGCTAATGCTATACTCCTTGGCATCAGTGCCTCTTCAAGGCTGGAGCAGAGGCACTGAGGCATTGTGGCACATAGCCACATACTTGGCTCTTAGTCTTGTATGTGATTATTTACACTGTCTAATGTGTTCTATAGAGTACTATTTTCAAACAGTTTATGTTATGAATAGAAACCTTCATTGCATTCATGTTTACGCTGTCCAACAAAGACAGTTCCTGGAAATATATTAGTTATTTGAATTTTTAAGCCACTTTGACAATTATATTTCCTCCTGTTGGTTAAATTCGAACTGTTTGCCTTGACTAGACATCATTTATGTTGTGTGGCTAGACATTTAAATTATTGTTTTTGTTTATCAGTTTAAATGAAAAAGTATTCTTAAGCAAGAAAATAACAATAATGAACCTTCAACGACTTCTTAGATGAATAAACAATAGCGGTAAAATTCATTAAAATTTCATCTGAGAACCACAATTCTGAACACATGCAAACACCACTAAGTCTCAAGCACATATGAAGAACTTATTTTAAATTTGGAAGATGATAGACAATGGATAGCTCCTATTTAAACATTCAAAACTATCAACAAGATAACATAATGTTCTGTATCTCATTTTCTATCTCAAAAACATAATCTACATCTAAATGAAAAGAAACAGACAAACAATTGCCAAAAAGGGGAGAAAATATCTGTAACTGTACTGCCCTTTATTACCAATGGCGTCACTGGAAAACAGTTGGTTAATGGATCTGTCAGAATATGCAAGACTTAGGAAGAACATATTCAGAAGAGCAGACAGTTATATGTACACAAGGTTATTCTCAGCTCAGTCTTTCTCATAATTCTGTTCCACGAGAGTGGGACATATTCTGCTCTCAGGGGCATCAGTATGTATCCAGAGTAACTCTGCTTCACTCAGTGCTTCTATGACCAGTTTACACTGGTATTACTGTAAGTCTTGGAGTGTGATTCTTATCTTACATGAAGTGTCAAACATAAATTTGTAAAAACAAATTGCAAAGCTATGAGGAAAGCCAAGCTGAGCTCAGAAACATGTGTTAAATGAACTCAGTAATCAAACTGTGAGACTTATTTAACATATGTTGAATTCACGTTTTCTGAATTTTCTTTCCCCATTCTGAGAGATGATTTTTCCATCAGATCTGGTGAAGTTGTTTTACTATAGGCTTATACAGGTACATGCATAACGGTGAAGTTTTTCATCTTTTCCATTCTATGTTTACAATTTTAATAGAAACATATTAACATTTACATGCCAGAAAGAAATCTAAGAAAGAGTAATGTGACATATTATGGTGGGATGAATTCACTCATATAACTTGAGCCCTGTAAGGGCATTAATCTGAGCTCTTCACTCACAAATGGCTCTAGACCTAATTTTGCCTCTATACTCAGTTGTAATGTGGTGATTTGTAAATGTTTAATTTTTTGATTTGGAGTAATTATCTTTTAATATCCTCATAGGCTGCACAGAATTTGGAAATGTAGCAAAACCTCCTTCTCCTGATGACTGGATCTCTATACCTAATCCTAATCTGGTCCAACAGTGACCCTATCCATAGCCTCTCAAAATGAAGTTATACTTTGTGACTTGAATATCCAGATTAGTCTTGTGGGCTTTGCGGAACGCAGCAGTAAATTGAAGTCTTTGTCCCCAAACTGTACATTGTTTCCAACAATTAACATACTTTTAATAGTAACCTACTGTTGCAGCTGCACCCTAAAATACAGCCCACAATAAAACCTTTACAATGTCAAACAGCAGTCCTTAATTTAGCCTTTGCTAACTTTGCAATAAACTTATTCTATCTCTTTTGCTCCCAAGACTACATGTAATTCTACCCACAATACTGACTATAACCTCAGTGACTCATTCAGGAACAAATACTGAACCACTGCTTACCTTTCACTACCTGTGAAAGCTAGTTTTGTGATCCGGCTACTGTACACTGAGATTTTCATGCGGTTGTGTGTCTGTGTGTGTCTGTTCCTAAAGCCAGTTCTGTCCCCATTCCTAATAGTCAACCACTGATAAACACCCAGTCAGGAAATGACATTAAACAGTTCCCAGTCAGAGGCTGTCAGCACATCCCATCCTGGCTTCAGAGGTTTAGCAGGATGAAGACAGCGTCTGCTGACCAAACTTAATTTTAAATGCAAACCTCACTCTAGCCTCAATATTTACTCTGTGACTCATCCTGATCTAATACTAATATTAACATGTCCACTGAAAGACTCTTCGTACAGGCCTGTCAAAACTGTGGAAGAAACCAAATAATTTGGCTTCTCCTGTGAGGGCTATGATACCAATGGTTCTGGGGGCCACGAGTTGTTAGCTGCACTTGAGATTAGTATTAGAGCTGGTGTTTGAATTAGGACTTGAACGAGAGACCTGTTTATTGCTATCTCAGGGTTCACGGAGTCCAATTTAAACTCTGGAAACTGTACTAGCAAATCCAATGCATTAGGGCCTTCTCTTTTACTCTCAGTTCTGCAGGCCCTAGCTACATATTGAATTGGGAATAATTTTTCACCTTTGCAGTTTAGCCCTCAGTTGCCCTTTCTTTGCTATTAACACTGTTGATGCTGCTGAAGGCAGTTGCAATGACACATCCTCCCACACTGTCTTTAAGTTCTACTGAGTGGATTGGCAGTTGATGATGTAATGTCTTCCGTGCCATTTGGATATGCAGGTGTTCAACATAATTGCAGCTGACATGCTATTGCAACGGTTTTAGGGGTCTGTAAGGCCTTGCTTCAGGAGCAGTTTTGGAACAGCAGGTCCTAGACACCAAATTCCAGTTTACTAGTGTGGCAGTGTCATCAACTTCAGTACCTCCATTTCTGGGAGAATAGGAGTTTACCTCAGAGATTCTTGATAGTTTTCATCTGCAGCTGTGAGATACATTTGAAAAATTGAACTTGATCCAAATTGGAAAGTGAAATGTTTGAAAACTACAACAGAACACAAGGAGATTCTGAGCTAATTTATATCTCTATTTCCTTTTGTACAAATGCCTAACATTTGAAGGATATGAGGACACCTTATAGAAATTTTCTCTTTATTTGCTATTTTCAAACAAATTACAAATACTGGGATTTTCATTTTGAAAGTTAAAGTTTTAGAAATATAAGGAGCACTTTCTGTATTTTGTGGAAATCTGGACTCACTTTCTTATATTTTATAGGTCCTATTTCATAAAGAATGGAGAGATAGGCCATTAGCTGTGTCTGGCATACAGCAATTCTCATAATGAAAGGTACTTTAGGAAAAAAAAAATCCATATAACTTTTATGATAGACTGGGAAATTAGTGGCTCACACAGATTCTCTCTCGGTTTTCTTACTACCAGTTTTTTTTGGGCTGATTTGTTCGATTTTTTTTTACACATATAATTAACAGAAATCAAGCTCAGAGGGACTCTTAAGGTCATGGTTTGATAAAAATTACCAAGTCCATAGTATTTTGCTCAATGGTTTATGAAAGGAAGCTGTCATTTCTGGATGAAATGTAGTGTATATGTTAGAAAGGCATCTGAATATTGACATAAAGGAATCAGGGCTTGTGGGAAGATGTCATAGTTTTTATTAAACCAGCAGATACACTTGAAAAAAACAGACAAGCCTGGATTTACTGCTTCTTCATCAAGGCTTCAAAGAAGAAAAAAGTCTTTGAGCAAAATTGTTGCAATGATGTTGCTCTCCTAATCTAAAGAACTTCCTTCCTGTCTGAATTTGATCAGCTTCAGTTTTCAGCTATTGCTTTCGTTGGCTAAACAAATAGTCAGCTGCTCTCAGAGATGCTCTTTGTCAATCCTTATAGACTAAAATGAAGTAATTTCATAACATCCTTTTGAAAAGCTACGTAAATGAAGATACTGGATTTTATTTTTTACTGAAGTACTATTAAAGAAAGTTTACAGGTACTAGATCTAACTTCCTGGGTTTGTGTTTAATGCATAATTTCAAGCTTTTTCCTATAGGAAAAAAAAAAAGAAAAAAAGATTGCTTTTATTCAGGAGCACAATTCTCCTGCATATTGTGTATTCTGAGGAAGACATTACAACAGAGCATTTTAAATCCTTTCCTCTGAATAGAAGTGCATAGTTAACTGTGGTCAGTCTCAGAGAGCCTCCGTGACAGGATAACAGCACTTGGGGAGGCAGGTATTTAGAAAAGACATTAAGAGGCATAAGCCACCCACAAACTGTTTTGCGGCTGACCTTATAGAAAGGGAGTTCAACGCTGACTTCCATGGGGCTAATATTTAGTTTCAAGATAAGAATAAGTAAAATTGAAATGAAAATTCTGAGTGGCATTTTGAAAGATCTGTTTGACAACCTGTGTCTTGTTTATTTTCTCTGATGAGAAAGAACATTATTGTGTAACAGGGAACAATTTCTAAATGTCAATGATTTTTCTCTTCTATGGGAACACAGTCAATGTCAAACTAGGTTTTGAAAAAAATCCAGTGAATCAAACAGTACCAGAAATATATTGGGTATAGTTAAACTCAGATATTGAATTTCCTATTGTACTTCCAGTAGGCAGAATACATAGAAATAACTTAGAATAACTTAGACCCACACTTAGAAACAAGGAAAACACTTGCAATCTGAAGTCCTGCAAGTGAAAGAGCTCAGGAAAAGGAACAGCAAGACCAGGTAGGCAAATCAGGCCATGAGGCTAATACTACAGGTGAAATAGAACTGTTGCAGTAGTCACAGTAAATAATTCTGATATTCTTTACTACTATGTACTTTCAGAATCAGAACTCTTCTGCTCAGCCTTTGCATTTCCCATCACTAGGCATTGGATCTGTCTACATAAGAAAAAGGCCCAGAATACTACTGTAGGTACATTTCTTATTTCTCTTTTCTGGCATATCTCACTGAAATTGCTTTTTTTAATTCTACTTTTGAAATGGATTAAACAATAATAATAATAATAAAAAGGATATTTCTATTTCCAAGGAGGACAGACCCTTAATGGAAACTCAGATGGAATAGTTACTGAGGTCAATGCTAAAACAGCTGTGATTTTGAAAAACAAACAACCAAACAACCCTTACAGATTTCCTCTATCGGGAAACTCTTACTCTGAAATGCAATGCTTACCATTACCAAAACTTGATGAGAAAGTAAAAAAGGAGGCTGGGGGGGGGGGGGGGGGGGGCTAGGAAATAAAAGAAAGAAAAAGGTGAGCCCCAAATTGAAGTCTCCTGTGCTATTCTTTCTTAGATATATATCTAGTTAGTTCAGTTAAAAATCATAGGGATTTTACTGCTTTTAGGATGAATAACTGACCTAAACCGGAAAAGTGGACAGAGTGATCAAGGTCAAAATCCAAACTGATAGACTTCAAAAGTGAAAGCTAAAAAGGCTTAACAAGGGGCAAATATGCTTTAAAAATGTTACCTACATTTGTAAACTCATCGAAGCAATTATTGCTATGAATTAAAGATTCAGTGCATCAACAGTGTCAATTTGCTTCAAACTTCATTTTTACTGAAAATTGGTAATTTAGTAATAAAGATTGTGATAGTCATTATACCTACATTTTTCATCATATTTTTAATTATTTTTTGTTTGTATGGTTTAAATCAGTCTTCACAAAGTAATAGCTGAAGTTACAGTCTCATTAACAATGGCATGTTAGTAATTACAAGGTTGGTCATGGTTAATTACTACCCTTCATTAAACACAACACATCAGGAAACTGTGGAGGGCTTCTGAAAAGCATATATTCCATCACTGCTGCTCAGTGACCTAAATCAACCTTAATCCAAAGTCTGCTGTGATGGAGTTTCAGGTCTTCTGTATCTAAGCAATTAGCACAGAAAGAAAAGGCACATGTGCAATGCTGCATGCATACAGATACAGCAAAAATGCTCTTGCAGCACTCATGTGGTGTGAAGGACCCATAGTGAGCATGAGCTGGCAAGAATTGTGCATAGCTGTGCTAGACAGAAAAGCTCTTCAGGGAAAGTAGAAAAGGTAGGACTGGGTGAAAGAGTGAAACTGGTAGGCATGCCATGTTAATGAGCTGTGTCAGAGCCATGTGAGGTTTGGGGGAGATAATTGCTACTTGAAAGTAAAATCACCATTTTTTTCTGTTCAGGACAATGTTCTTTGGAGCTGTCAGAGAACACTTAGAAAAGCAAAGACACCAACAAAGTATTGAACCAACTTTTTAGCATCCTGGAGATGAGCTTTTTCAGTCCAACAACTCACTGAGTGTAACCAGCTCTTTTATCCTTAAACAAGCAAAATACCAGATTGGTTTCTAAAAGGAATTTTAACCCCCCAAACCAATTATTGTTACATTGTTTCACTGCTGGTCATTTAGTTCTTGCCAGATGAGAAACCAGACTACCCTTTTTGCCATCTAGCATTCGTACAAGCAAGGTGGAAGAAAATTCTGAGATTCTCTCTACATTAAAAGTCAAGGAGAGGCTGTGTTTGTTTGTTTGTTTGTTTTAATTTCCCAGCCAAGTGACTTCCAAAGGTTCAAGTTTCTGAAAGTCTAATGCCTCTGTTGCATGGCATCCTTTGATGCTCATGACTAATTTTACATCTCCTCCTTACTCTTTTTCTCTGTCCACCTTTTCTTTTCTGCCTTTAAAGTCAAAGTAAAGAAAATTTCACCTGACAGGGTATCAGCTGAACACAGGTACTGTCAGTTAATAACATGAGCAATTAAAGAAGCATTGAATGACAAAGGAATGACCTGTAGTCCCCAGGATGGGTGAAAGTGTTATAACTTTTTTTACTGTACTCCTATTGATAATTAATATTTTTTTACCTTCAGTGGCTTTCTGATTAGGTTACCATTGTAGCAATTGCATGGCGTTGTATTATTTTTGACAACTATTTTTATTTCTCTCCCTCTGTCTCGCTTTCTGTCTCTGTACACACACATACACAAATATATAAAGCATTGATAGTCTAATCCTGTTTCCTTCTATGAAGCATATAAAAACTGGTACAATCATAATGGATTTGACAGACTACTTGGAAACCTCTCACAGGATTCAGCAGCACTGCAGGCACACAAAATAAAGCTCTTTTGCAAGCTGTCCTGTCTCTGGACCTACAATGGAAGGTGGGCAATACAAGTCCAGCACCTGTAACCCTTACAAGACAGTACAACAGTGAAGAATCAGATGGAGTGCAGCTTTGCTACCTATTTGTGAAGAAGAAAAACCCCATCATTTTCCTTCTTGCCTACCTATAGCTTCTTTATGTATACCCCTACTGCCACTGTCAAAAATCAAAAAGCCCCTATTGATAAGGTGATGATAATGTAAGAGGAAATTTTTTTGGCACTATTTGCTACAAGCCAGCCTCACAGATTTTTCACATGGTGAATAATGGCAAACATGTCCCAAATGTACACATATATAGGGAGATATGTATGAAGAAAAAACCCCAAAACCTAACACCAAAAGAAGAGAGAGTTCTATTTCCCTGATTAAAACATAGCTACAAAACCTGTAGTTTCTTGGGGGGTGGGCAGGGGGGGAGGGAATCCATCCCTGCCATGAATGATTTGCAAAAATTCCCATTTGAGAACATGAATAGCAGTGAACAGTTCAGCATATCTATATCTACAGTGCATCAGAGAGGGAATGTATAAGTTTAAAGAGTGTTATACTTGGACATCATGAGGTCTGCATCTCTGTTTCTGGAAGGACTGCAGAGTTGGCAGTAAGGACTTTCTTGTTCCTATGTGTATTGGCTAATACATTGAATCTCCACAGAGTTAAGCTATTCCAACAGCAGCAGTAAGGACAAGATGTTCGGAAGAGATCTGCTGTTTAATCCTGCAGGGTTTAGAAGGACACTTTTTGCAATGATAAAGACTGATTTACTGAAGCTGTTATAATTCTACAGCTAGATTTTACTGGACACCATTTTTTATGAGCTAATGAACTTAAAATGTGAAGGTCTTGCAGTATGAGGCAGAGAGGATTACTTGTCCCTAGCCTTTGCTGCTGACTCTCAGCTGCATAACATTCTCTTAGTATGGCATTTCTGGGGAAAAAATATAGAAAAGAAGGTGATTTGTGGTGGTTTTAGCAATAGAAAGAAGAAGAATCCAAAAAGATCAAGGGGGTGGACGTGTGTTGTTTGTTTGACTTGCAAAACTTTTATACTTAAGAGTGAAAGGTAAGTTTGATTCAATAAAAGGACTTAGATATTGTAATGATGAACATCAATATGCCAGCCACTATCACATTTCTTCCAGGTCTACAATCCATAGTCTTGCCCAGTTTTCCTAAATAAGGATAAAGGAAATCAGATACCTCAGAACAGAACCCAAAGCAACAAGAAAGGTAACAGAACCAATAAATTAATGAAAAAGAAACATAGGGCAAAAAAAAGTGTTTCCACTGTTTCAGTGCCTGCCTTTTAGCTATGATAGGTAGTTCTGTTTCCTTGGTTTTTAGCAGAGCAAGTTTAACTTACTTTTTAAGTACAGAAGAAAAGAGGTCTTAATTTGACTTCTCTCAGTTAATTGAAAAGTAGTGAGAGCAGCCAGTCATGAGGCAGCAAAAATGCTTATGAGCTCCTGCTGTAAAAAGAAGGCTACATGTCCCCTAATCTCTCAGGGAGAATCAATAAATTTGATTACATTTTTTTCTGAGGTAGTAAGTGAGCCTTTATATTTCTTTTATTAATGTTATCACACCTTGAAGAAGAATAATAGCAATCTGCCTATATCATTTTATGATTTAGATGTTCACCCAGAGAGAGAAATGTATTACTCCTAAACCAGTTCCGTATTTCACATCAAACTATGCATGCAAACATTCTTTGGCATAAGGATCATAACACAGCTCTTTCCATCAGACATTCCTTTTTGCAGAACAGGTGAGTTATATTCTAATAATACAGTATATTCATATTCATTTAATATATTCAATGCATCTGATTTTATATAAATCACAGGATAGGAAAGAGCAGCCCAAACCACCACAGAAAGGCTGCATCTAGTCTCTCCTTGTAAGAGAGATGTAGTAAATTGATTAAATCTAGTAAAAGATTTGATAAACAACCACCATCCTAAAGGATCTGTAAAAAAGGACCTCAGGTTTAAATATCTTCTCTGTTTTAACGACTTTTATTAAAAGCCACTCCAGTCATTTTGAGTGAGAGCAGCCATGATGTCAGTTTATGATATGGAAGTCACATTGGTAGTGGAATCAGCTCGCACTGAGATTTTTAGATCCAAGTAGGATGAGTACTGGGGTTAAGGACCCTGCTGAGACAGGTACAGCATTGGTTAGCACTCTAAACCAGGCAATAGCTTTTAGCACCAACAGAAGAGTAAATAAGCCTGCCGAAAGATTCAAACAGTTTTCTAAGATTGCCTTCCAGGACCTGGAAGAAATTTAGGTTCCTAATTCTCCACTTAAGAAGGTGTATTTGTAATTCTGACTCTTTTGGTGCTCCTATGTCAGTGTTTTAGATAGAAGAGGAATGAATTTTTAAAGCAAAATGGTTGTCCCCATTTACCACAACTTACTTTGTGCTGCAGAGCAGCCTCAGAACACACAAGCTGAATTCCCTTCTGGTGAAACTCAACTAGACTTCCAAGGAGAGCACCCAGTGAGCCTGCAATTGCTAATAAGTGTTCGGATAAGACCTGACTAGATAAGAGCTACTATGTAATAAACCCTTTGAAATAAATTTAGTGTAGGTGTCATGCCCTCAGCTCCAATTGTTTTTCTCCTTGAAACTTGCTTCTACTGTAGCACGCTAGTTGCTAATGTGGGTATAACCTTTCAAAATACTATATCAGATTCTCTGTATCATCCACGACACTACCAGCATTACCATACTACATGCATTGTGGTAAAATCAACGTACAGCTTGTGGAGGTCTTCGAAAGAAATTCTTATCTCCCTTTCTCCCACCTCAAAAATGAGTGCTTCTTACCATTACCTGACTTGGTTTAGAGGGATCCAATGATTTGTTTTGTTTTGTTTTGTTTACTTTAATACTAGCTTTCCTTAAACATCTGAAAAATTAGTCTAATTTTTCAAGAGAAGTAAACAACAACAATAAATAGTTACTTTATTTTTTTCTATAGATTTTTCCAAATATCATGTGGTCCTAAACTTGGTATAAATTTTATCCACTTGCTTCTGACTGAAGGCTAAATAGAAAGGAATATTGCTTTTTTGGCTTACGTAAGCATACATTCATTTAGACTTTGTATTACTTGCATATACTGAGGTATTTTATATTCTCTGTATCACTGAAATTAGTCATCTCTAGAATTGCATAGGCATGATCTAGTTTGACCTGTTTTGAGCAGGCGTTTGCACTAGATGACCTCCAGAGGTCCTTTCTGACTTAAATTATGCTATGATGCTATGATTTTGTGGCATAGCAACGTCTATCTCAGTTGTATATAAGATTTAGAGTAACAACTATATTTATTGCATAGTTTTCCTGTTATAAAGCACAGGAATATGTACTAATTTTTTTTGCTTGTTTGTTTCCTTCTTAATGCAACTAGAATAATGGACATCAAATCATCAAACCTGAGCTGAACATATTGAGCCCTCACATTATATGAGGTAAAGAACAACTGCTGAAGGAAGAGTCTGCAAAGAAGCTGTAGTATAATGATTTGACTTGCTGAAACAATTTTAGACAGACATTTTTACATTTGTTAATATAGAAAGAGCAGTATAAAATAACATATATGTGTAGGTAGCTTTGTTCACAAATGTGTCACTAGTGAAGCTGTAATAATTCTGTACTGGAAATTGCCTCTTTAGCACAGATTTAATGTGTATAGAAATTGTTTAATAAGTCCGTAGTAAAACAAATGTAGCCTTTCTAAGGCTTACTCATGAGACAGCATGTATGTGTTAGACTGATCTGTGTTGACTGCATTAACATTTTTGAACAGTTTCAAACTACCTCTACTTGTAAGGATACACTATTATTATGCCTTCAACAGTCAGCTGCATATTTTTTTGAATAAATGTCTGATTTCATTCATATAGGAAAAATTAATAAAGTGCATTTTCAATAAAAATGTTAAAAAGCTACATATGTAATTCCTATTAACAGTGGTGGAGTTTTACAACAGCTTTCCTGCTCCCCTTGCTGAAAGATACATCTTCCAGTAAAAATTTAAATGAGGGTAAAAAGACAGTTAGAAGAGATGAAGTGGGAAGGCAAATACATGCTTGCTTTCTGAAAGGTTCCTGCTGCCATAGGTAGTGTCAGTCTTTGTTGGTTCTGACACAGGGTGAGCAGCTGGGTAGTGATGACCACGGCTGGGTGCTCCAAGACCCACAGAACAATGGGCTGACAAGGTATATCAGTTTGTCTGTTCTGATAAAAGAGTAGAACATGTTTAATTGAGGAAAATAAGATTTGTAAGTACCCAGTGACACTCTGATGTTAGCAACTACCTCAGAAGACCAAATATACAAGTAGTTTCTCTGCTCTCTTGTATGGTGTTCCTATTAAAAAAAAAATAAAAAATCACTTGAAATCCTGCAAACATTTACATATGTACGTACCAATGCCCGATTGCCATCTATTTCCCTAACAAGCACAAAACATCAAAACACAGAAGAATTTGGGTAATAGTGTTATTTTTAGGTCAACCACGTAACTGTTTAACTATTTAAAAACCTTTTCTCCAAGCTACTATGTTCCCTTTGACAACCCAATACTGTTTCTCCAGTTGTAAAACTGGAGAGTCCAACAATATTAAGGTTCTTGTTTATTCCTTGGCAGGAGATTAGCTGGAACAGGTCAGTCAATATGAAAGAGCAGGGAGGCTATTTTCTGTTTTGACTGCACCTTTAAGAGTGAGGTGAGCCCTGCTGGAAGGGCAGTGCCCACGAGTTAGGAGCTAGTCTGAGACAGTCAGTGATATAAAAAGCCGTACACAAGGTGTTCCTCCATATGTACTTTATATTTTACTTACTTTGTTTTTCCCTTTAATCTCCAAGAAAAGTTATCTAGCCTGAAATATATTTGCTGTTCATCTGGGAGAAATCAGAACTGAACTCATTTAGAGAGTGATATCATCCTCTGAAGCTTGACAGAGTGACAGGACAGGTGGGCACCCACTGTGTTTGCACAACAAGAATCTAAAATAGGAGACTTCATTTTCTTTGAGTATGTTTCCCTTAGGGGGGCTGCAGAAAACCAGGATTTTTTTTCCTTTTTTTAAAAAGGTTGCTTAGACTGGGATCTGGTTGCAGGTTTTACCAAGGCAGCTGCATCAAAATGTAACTTCAGTGATCTGTAGATTTAGAATATATGCCATCTAAGCCTCATCTCTAGTGTGAAAAGCATTTCGTTACTATGCTAAAATAAAATAGCCATAAGCTTCAAGAAAAATAGCTAGCCTATACACGCTTGTGCACTCTGTTTCAGCCCTAGATAAACATAGTTTAGAGATGTACTAGGAACAGTTTAACAATGAAAAACAGTTCCCTGGGGCTGCGTACATTCACTTTAAAGATTTCTAATTTGCTAAATATTTGCCTACACTTTTCTGTCCAATTTCATTATGTGACTTATATTCATAATTTGCCTTCTTTTCTCATCATAGTTTACTCACACGGAATGATACTTTTAATTATTTTCCTTTGTATAGCTCTCTGAAATATAGTACTTGGAATGGATAAGATTTCAGTTATTCAAGTAGTTATTGTAAAGGCTAGTAAAATCTGGAAAAAAGCCACATCTTTTTTACTGTAGCTGACACACTACATTGATCTAACAGGAAATCTGTCTATTACTGAGACAGATGGGGGAGCTCTGGGACTCGGTTTAACTTGGTTGCAGCTACCGCAGATGCTGATACCGAACACTGACAATAGCTGCAGTCTGAAAAGCAGAGTTTACATGCCTGAAATAAATTGTCTTGATTAGAACCTTTAGGAAAGAAAGTCATAAGGTACAGTTTTATTGACTACTTGCCAAACAACACAGACCTGTGGTCTGTAAGCTTGTTTTGCTCTTGTAAGTCAAGCACCAACTGGGCTCTTATTTTCTAAGGTTATGGATTTACACCATAATACATTATCATTTACTCTGAATTATTACACAGACAGTACAATGGGAAACAGAATGCACATTCCGTTCTAACTGTAGTTGACCTCAGGAAAAATAGGAGACTATGCATTTGTCTATCTTCCATGGGTATATAAGAAATCTGCTATTGATAAAAATGTTTTCAAAACAAAAAGGCACATATAAACCAAATATTTGGCAGTCATGAAGGAAAGCAGAATATTAACACTCCTAATTATTAGCAAAAGTTCACTATTTTATCATAGAATCTGGGTTTTTTTAGGTGCCATTTCAGGATTTTATTTTACTGAGGGTCAGAGACCACTGTACTCGTGGCATAATGCTATTGCAATCATCTAAATAGAATTGGAACAAATGCTGTGCAAGGCAAAGCTAGGATTTTCTTCCCCTAAGCAAGTTCTATATAATATATTATCACTAAAGGCATTATTTGTTGCATTGTCCTTTTGGAAATTAGGATGTATAGGTACCAGTATGTCCATTTATCATTGTCTGTTCTGGTCTAATGCATTTAAATATTTAGTCTGATAGCTAAAACAGAGCACATCAAATTTTGCATTATGTTGTACCACTCTAATGATAGAGTTCTGGCTTGTTTATTGCCACTTTGCTTTTATAAATCAGCATCTTCCTCTGAAGAGGACTTTTATTTTAGATTTCTTATTTTTTTAAGGCATAGTAATTTGAATAACAATAAAAAAAAGTGAGATCATTAACTGCATCCTCCATAAACAACAATGTAGCTTTATGAATTTCCAAGCCTGATACAACATCAAGCTGCTGCCTCATGCCCGGCTACTTTAGCATATTGATTCGTATTATTATTGACTGTAAAGGCTATATAGCTTTTAAACCTTCCTACAATGAACGTTACCAGAGTTGTTTTATATTTTATTTCCCACTTAGCTGAAACAACTGTTTATTTTCATGGCAGAACCTGAGAGTAACAAAGAATAGATTTCAGCATATTCATATCCCTTTTCTTGGCTATGAATGAAGTTGACTGACAGTTACATGACAAAAGTAACAAAGTGACACTGTGGTTCAGAGTGAGTTCAATCCAGCCATGATGTGGGCTTCAGAGCCTTCTGCAGAACAAAACTCCTGCATCACATCATCTGAAAAGTCTGTTCCTCAGTCAGCCATGCTAATGGGAAAGCTTCCTGTCCCTTATAACTAGTAAATCTACATATTAGTAACAAGATCTAGACTAACACCTACATGTTCAAAAGCAGTTGATTATTTGGCTGGGGCTCCATTGCTCACTTGTTCAATAGGATTCCATGTCAACAGGACTATATTTTGTAAATTATCACTCCTTGAAAATAAGACTGCCTCAGGCAGCCCCATTATTAAGCCAGCCTGTGTCTTAAGCAATCATATTGCTAGGAAAACAGGCAACATATTCAGGCTCCTGATCCGAATCATCTCTGAAATAGCCTTTCTCCATTGACTGCGTGCATGAAACTTAGTGAATTATCTATATCTAGTTTGTTTGAATACTTCATCCCAAACTCTCAACCACAGCAAAACATATTCTAGTTTTTACCTAATTTGATGAACTCTGAACACACCATTACTTCTCAGGAGTGAAATCTTGGTGTTACAATAGATAGTACTGTGAAAGTGTTGTCTCAATGTTCAACAGCAGTCAAAAAAAAGGAAACCAAATTTTACAGTTTATTAGGAGTAGAATAGAAAACAAAATAGAAAGTATCATTATGCCTCTCTGTAAACCTGATTATTGTGCAAAGCTCAAAAATAAGCTAACAAAGAACTTGAAAAGACTGATAGAAGGGTGACAAAAATAAAAGCATGGGACAACTTCCATATAAGGAAGAAAAAAAAAACAACAACCAGACAAACTAAGAAGACCTGGGCACTTAGAGATAACAGAGTAGAAGGGACAGATTTCTGTAATTTTCTGAGTGACAAGGAATAAGTAAATGGGACTAGCTCTTCACAGTCTCTTCCAAAACTGGAGGACATCAAATGGTCACCTAAAAGACAGAGTGGTGGGCTAAATGAATCCTTGGTCTGAGCCACTGCAGTCATTATGTTATGTTTTTGAACTACTGACAAACCATTCTATATAAAAAAAGGACCAGAGTATTTGTTCCCTTATGTTCTATGTAGGATTGTGTTTTATGATCTGGTGTAATTGCCATTTTTCAGGGTAGACATAATAATGTAAAACAGACACAGAGGGTTTTCTTAGAAAGGCTATTTTAATTTTCTCATTTACACAAAAGTAAATCAAACTGAAACACAAAGATATGGATTGTTCATTGTATTTGGCAAACATAATATTCAGTGTCTTGTGTGGATTCAATACATTGCTTAAAACACAGTGCAATTTATTAAAAGAGCTATTTTTATGTTTAAAAACATAGATAACCAGTGAACATGTCATCTGCTTATGCCAGACAGAGTTAGTTCCCCTCTTTCCATTTCAAAGCCAACAACACACCAATTAGTTGGCTAGTGCTGTCAGCTCCTGCCAGTTGTCCTGGGTCCTAGTTGACCATTTCCAATCTCTTTGTTGATTTAAAGCCAGAAGACTTGGTGAGAGATTATCTTACTAAAGCTGCAGATCTAAAGATACTGGTTATTCTAGATTCCAGAGCCAAGGTACGGTTCCAAAGGATGCCATTGCTTTTGTAAATCTGGGGCTTGACATACCATATAGAATCCATACGAGCATGCTTGAAGTGAAGTCACTGAAAAAATAATTGCAATGCATTTAATTAGCTGTGTATAGTTTTTGCAGTTCTATACAATAAACAGATGAAGAAAGCATAATAAGGGATAACTACATTTTACAAACTTTGATCACATTGTACTATTTCTTTGGAATATGTCATCTTGCCAAAAGGTAAAAGGACCATATGATCATCTAGAAGGCAGCATATGCAAATAAATATGGTAGCAAGTACAAACATATGTTTATTCTTCCCACTTCATCAATATAGAAAGCTCAAGAGTTTTTGTCCACACAAGCCAACAAATCTTAAGGCTTAAACTGTTTTTCTGCTACTCCCTTTCTCTTAGTTCCATAGTTATATATCTCACAAAAAGCTGTACAGCATTATTTATTTTAAAATAACTTACAGAAAAACTCCTACTGAGGGTAAAACTAGATGTATTCAGCCAAACTAAAAATTGACTAAAAGTGCCTAAGAATGTACTGAATTTGTTCACTGGGTTTTACACATCATGCAGGATCCATTTATATTGAAATGAGATAAAATCATTCACAGTTTTGACAAACTATGGGAAAAAGGCATCAATTATGTCAGTGGACTACATAGTGGAGCATTTAAAAGTTGTCCTGGGAGAGGGCTTTTTTTTTTTTTTTCCCCAGCTGAAAACTTCTTAGAACTAAAGACCATAAGAAACTATAAATTCAGCCAGTATAATCCTCTGCATATCACAGGTGCTTAAGTTTTACTCAGTGACCCTATACTGTATTCTTTAATTTGTATTTGGCTAATGCTTCCTGTTCAGGATGGTGGTCAGTCTTTATTTAAAGATACAAAGAGACAGAAAATCTTCTACGCCTCTAATAATTTGTTCCAGTAGTTAATTAGACATACTGTTAAATCTCTGTGCTTTATTTCTTATCTGAATATAGTTAAGTTCTTGCTTCAAGACATTATCTTTTAGTATGCCTTTCCTCTCTAGATTAAACAGCCCTTTAGTGGCATGTAGTTTCTTCCTGTGAAGCTACTTACACAGTGTAACAAAATCAATTCTTAATTGTTGCCTTTTTTAAGAGTAAGACACATCACGTTTTTTATTTGCTCGTGTTATAGCAATTTCTACAAATTTTGAGTGTTTATGGCTCTTTCCTTAAATAGATTGTATTTTTCAGTTTGAAAAAAAATAGTGACTTCTAATAAGGATATTCTGAAATTCATGTTACCTATGACATGTGTAATGCATTTAGATCTTTAGTACTAGTCCACTGTTTATCTTCTCAGGGATCGTGTTAGGCTTTTTTATTTGCTCTTTTTGAGGAATACTCAGTCTGGAAACTTGGT
Organism: Aquila chrysaetos chrysaetos; assembly: GCF_900496995.4. Classification (NCBI taxonomy): domain Eukaryota; kingdom Metazoa; phylum Chordata; class Aves; order Accipitriformes; family Accipitridae; genus Aquila; species Aquila chrysaetos. Next base: position 21,461,988 of record NC_044004.1, read on the forward strand.
TTGGGTTGGTTTTGTTCCATTGTTTCCTTTCAGAAACTACTATGTCCATGAATGCCCTATATTTGTTTCCCTGAGGGAGAAAGGGTGAGCCTCTGGGTAGCATTTCTCTATAACCTTTGTTTAGATATCACTTGCATTTGCTCCCCTTCCACTTCATCTTCATAAGAGCTCAAAGCCTGTGTCTACATTAGCAAATGGCATGGAACAAGAGGACTGGATCTTTAGGGTGAAAGAGTTGGTGCTGAGTGTACAATATTTACACTATTTGGGGGTGTTTGCTTTAGAGTATTTTGGTCTGTGGTTCAAATGCCTATTAGCTTTTGCAGTACATCAGGCACACTCCTAATGCCTGTCTACTGGCTTAGAGTCAACAGGAGGAAATCCAGTGTGAATGCCACGATGATTCTTATATAATGTTAAGCAGAGCATGGTATTGGGATGATAAGAAAATTTGCTTTGAAAATACACTGCTGATGTGAACTAAAACACAAATGTAGACATTCCTTAGAGTTTCTGGGCCACTCTTCCAAGCATAATGTTATCTGGAATAACTCATATTTCATTACTGCTTAAACTTTTTTGTCTCTATTTTGGATTTTCTTTTTTTAATAATTATTTTGATAATTTAATCTTGGAAAAATTCAAAATGATACATTATTTCAAAATCAAAAGTTGAAATCTTTCAGTTGGGAAAAAAATCATATAAAAGGATTAATTTTTTTCAGCTCTTCATTATCTTTTTTTTTTTTTTTCATAAATCCACATGTTAAATTTAAATGGAACAGAACTTGTGAATATTTTGTTTGACCACAAAATCATGTCACTCAGTGAAAAAAGAAAAAATACACACAAAATATAAGTTGAGCAACTCTCCCTAATTATAACTTTTTCTTCATTCACTTTAATATAAACTCATAGCACAGACCTAAGGGAGGGAACAAAACCAGACTTATGCTAAAGTCACCTGGGTCAAGATGTAACATAAACCCTAACCTTACCTTACTTAGGATAAGGAATCACAGGAAAAACCGCTGGATCAGGAAGAACAGAGCAAGGAGAAGCTGTCAGTGAGCAGATAAAGGGAATATTGTTTTACCTTAACGTTTTGTTAGCAGTTGCCCAATTTGATGATGAACTATTGCTATTTTTTCATAGCTATTGCAATGCAACAATGTATTTGTAAACTATTTTTTATTGTATCCCGAGAGGGAAATAATGTTTTGGTTTATATAAATTGTTGTTTTAATCAATGTTAATTAAAATATGATACTAGTAAAGTGTCTAATATTTCTCTAGTGATCCTATTCATCTGCTTTCTGAGGGCATAGAGAGATATCAGATTTTTAATTGCTGCTTAATACATTTTTTCATGAAGAGTGGAACACTCTTACACAAATCTTTTTTGGTTTTTTTATAGCACAGTCTGACAAATAAGCAGTCTGAGTCTATGAAGTCTCCTTCTACATAGGGTGTTTGCTACTGGGAGTAACGCCCATACCATTGGAAGTAATTCTCTGGGACAGTCTTTGGAAAAAAGGATTTGTAGTAGTGGTCCAAAGAATTATAGTCTGCACAATAAAAATCAATGAACAAATTTAATTTAGTCTACATTTTTTATCTGAAATATGGCAGACTGGAAGAATGTGCAGAAAAAAGAAAAAAAAAACCACATCCAGAAAACCGAGAGTTTTAGAACTAGATTCTCTTGTCTTCTTTATCTGTAGTTGGAAGTGTATGTGAACCATTAATCCACTAACATACTTTATGAACATGCAGCTTTAAAAAGTAGCAGCACATTCATATATTATAGAATGATTTGACACATGAAACTAATTGACAGATGAATCAGTTCTGCACCAATGTTCTCCTCACCAATGAGTGACTCAGTGCTACTCTCTTTTCAGGATGCAGTGGAGATGGCTGAAGGGAACTTCTGAAAGGAGCTGACTAAAATTGTTGATTTATCAGTTTAATGGTTGAACAGAAGTGTTAAAAAAACCCAACCAAACAACAATGCACATCAAACAGCAACAGATTTTTTTAAAAATTGGGAAATAAGAAAATAAAATGTTAGAAGTATTTTGAAAAATATTTTTGTTAACATTTGTTTCCTTTGAATGGAAAGAAAGAAAAGGTACCATACCGGATCCTCTTCTGACTGCAAATATAAGAGGGACCTCATTTGCATAGGACTGGAAAGTTATCTAAGTGGCAATCTTAAATCTAACTTAGTACCATACAGTATTGTTATTGATTTGTCATTGATTTGTTGTTAGTTAGAATTAATCATATTTAATTTTAATATTTTAGCAAAATCATATGTATGTTGTATTTTATACATTTAACCATCAACCAGTGTCTGTTGTGAAATCCCCTGTATAGCCCCGTACCAAGGTCGGACAAATTGGCTAAAATCATCTAGTAGGAACATTTAGAACTTAGATAACAAGATAAAGAAATTAAAATCTGATTATAAAAGAGTTTGGTTTGACTAAAAAGTAGAAAATTGTGAAGCATAAGTATGGGAGTGTTAAGTTTGAAATGTAGCCTTAGGAACTTAGGAGCTTAGAAAATGTATAATGTGTAACCATAAGTATTGTTCAAAATCATTTAACCACAGAAGTTTTGACAAAGATTGGTAGTCTTGTAGTGTTTGTTTTGAAAACTAAGGAAACCGTTATGGACACCAGTTTGTTGCTTGGAGACACCTGAGAGGTCAAGAAGCGGACGAGTGAGGAAGACTATGAAAGACCACCAGAGGACTCCTGAGGACCACCAGAGACCTTCACTGCGCCTGCGTAAAGGACATTTACATATGCTAATGATTTCCCGGAAGTCTAATGAATATGTATAACTTTTCTTGGAAATCTAATGAATATGCATCAATAAGTCCTAGTATAAGCTGTATTGTTTTGGTGACAGGTGCGCGTGGCTCATGAGAGGACTCGCCCGCGCACCCGGCCATCAATAAAGAAGTGTCTGCTTATCTACACTAAATTGGTGTTGATAAGTTCTTCATTCCGAGCTTTTCGGTAACAGTATGAGCCATAGTTATGGCTCAGTTCATGTTTGTGAACACAATGCATGTTAATGTGTTTCACTCTAGAACAGAAATTATTATGTGCATATTTCTTTTTTATAAAAGTATTTTAGTTAATTTTTTTAGAACAAAAGCACTTTTTTCTCAAGGTGCTCCATACAGTTTGACATAATCTCACATTCTAGTAGAAAACTATTTCAGTATTAGAAGCAGTCAAGTTTGGATAAGAATGGAAAGTAGATGCATTTTCTTTGTTGGCTGGTTTGTTTAAAAACAAAATACACAAAAAATGAGGTTGTTTTTCTGGTCTAATGAGGCTCAGTTACCATCTGTGAGAAAAAAATCTGAGGAGAATATAGAATCTGATGATATTGTTTAGGAATCAATGAATTTACACAATTAGTTTTGAACCTTACTCAGTATACAGGTCTACTCCCTTTTATTCTCAAAATTTCCACAGTCTAAGTTTTAGTTGCTTCCACAAAGCATAAAAAAAAAAAAAAAGGAAAAAAAGAAAAAAAAAAATAAAAAAAAAAAAAAAAGAAAAAAAAAAAAAAAAACAAAAAAAAAAAAAAAAAAAAACAAAAAAAAAAAAACAAAAAAAAAAAAAAAAAATAAAAAAAAAAAAAAAAAAAAACAAAAAAAAAATAAAAAAAAAGAAAAAAAAAAAAAAAAAAACCCCCCCCCAACCCCCCCCCCCCACCCCCCCCCCCCCCCCCCCTCCCCCGTTGGAATATATCTTTCAACATAATTTCTCAACTATCAGTCAATTCCATATGAATATTGTGTTCACCTTCAGTGTCAGAATAAGGACTAGCATTGTGCAAACACTGTAAGTAAAACATAAATATCTGTATATAGATAATAATTTTATTTTTGCAGTCTTCAAGTATGTTCATTTCACCGATAATATAATATTTCTTAATTAAACACCTCTGTTATTCAGCAGAGTCCACTTCATTCCTTCCAGATGGATTTTATGAATCCAGTCTATAAAAAGGAATCACACTGGGGTTTTTTGGATATATTAATGGTATTGAGTCATTTCTTAGAACTAAGCAGTTGCTGGCTTGTTATTTAGAAATTATCTGGATCTTCATTTTCAGAATTTACAGTGCCCTTACTGGAATGTTATTAGATCATAAACTTGAATTTGATGTCATGAAAAACAGGAGCACTTAAAAATATTGTGTGTCAGGTTTTATCTACCTGGCTGTATCACAGTGCATTAGGTGAAGATCTGACCTGCAGTTTTCCCTCTGAAGAGCTACCTTTTGATGTTGCAAATTGTGTGTCTATTCTTTCTGCAAAACAAATGAGATGGTTTCTTACACATTCCATCAAAGATAGTTATTTTCCTATTGAACACCGGAAAGAACAAGACAGTCAAACAACTACTCAGGTTCCGGGAATATCCAAATTGGGGTCTTAATTTTGCCTTTGGACATTTGATCACAATCCCCATTATACCAGCTGAAAATGAATTTACTAGTCTGAGGGCAGCATTGGCCCTATGTGATTAATATGTTCTGGCAAATTAACTGTAGACTTGCAGAATCATTCAATTTGTTTCCTTGTTTCTAGTGATCAGATTACTGAATATGTCACTCATCATCAGCACTTTCCTCCCAGTCCTTGTCCACAAACTGGATTTTGTAACTTCTTAACATGGAATTTATTTTTTTCCCTGAAAGTATATCTTATTATTGACATTATAAAAGACGTCCGGTTTTGTTTCATTTAATTTTATAATGTGGGGAAGAAAACAGAGGCATCAAATAACGCAAATTAGTCTTAATAAGCCAAATGGCTGTCAAGGTGTACTGTTCAGTGCTACTGCCTCATACAGTTATTGTGATAAAGACCAGTAAAGAAGGTGTGTGTGTGGCCTCGGGGAGGTATTGTCTCTTCACGAGGTGAGGGACATACTGTCATTTATATACTGTCTTTCATGCAACTTTAATCTATGAGGAGTTCCTGCCACCCTTCAAACATAGCAATAATTACTATGTGAGATACGTGCCGTAGCATGGTCTAATTATTAAGGTCTTTGCAAGCTTTATAACTGACTTCACAGCTTGCAGAATTATAGTCTTTTTAAAAATACTGCTGGGCTGAAACTTATTACTAATGTGACATAGGACACAGCTAGACTGCCTGTCTTAGGTCTTAAACAAGTCTGTACATGGGGGTAAACCAGGCACCTTCTCCAGGTAAAATAGTGAGGGACTAAACCCAGCAGACATGAACCCATGTAAGGAAGCTAGGCATATCCATTATTCCAGGCATGCAGCAATGGTAATTTAGACGAGTAATGCTAAAGGAACATAGGAAGATTGAGCTAAGAGGCCCCCCAGGGCCACTAAATCCAGTTGCCTGCTACCATGGGCATCCATTCCACACCTTGTAACTTGCAGTTACAGGGAGTTTGGTGCCTTTTTCCACCTTGGAAGTCTGCGGCAGAACCTGGAGCTGGAATGGTCAGGCCAACATCTTCTCAAAAGTAGGCCTTGAATTTAATGATGTTTCTTTAGCATTTCTTTGATCTTGCTCACATTTAAATTCATCCTTGTGTAACATGAACTCTTAGAACCATAAACAGTATTCAGCTTATGATCTTTTCATAACTTTGCTCACTCATATTATTACTAAATGTTATTGTATTTGCCTTTTCTAAAATTATATCATAGTGCCAGGTCATAGCCATGCTATGAACAAGAGTTATAGCCACATCCTTCTTCCACTGAGTCTTTTCCAACTAACAAGTCCTTGCTTATAGATGTTTTGTTCTGTGTAGTGTCTCTCATATCCATCCCCAAACACATGACACCGTATTTTGTGTTATTGAATTTTATGTGACAAATGAGAGGTCTCAGAAGGCACTGGTCTACAGCTCCGAGTCCAAACTGATGGACTGGAGGCAAGGAGTACAAAAGGTTAATCTATTCATAGGACAAAGCTTACTAGGTACTCACAGGTTTTAAAATGCCCATCACCCTTGTCTCACCTGCAGACGGTAGGAAAGAAACTGTGGTCTATTCCTTTAAGTTTAAAGGTATGCAGCAGGAAGAGGATGTGAAAAATCACCAAAGTTTACAGATCACCGTTTTATAAAATTCCACTCTAAGAAAACTATTTTCCAAAATGGAATATGCAGAACTACGCTTTAAATATATTAAGCTATGTTAAAATCTGGTGTTTGCGTTCAACATGAATAGATATAAGCATTTTTTGTGTATTTTATGATGTATGTATTTTGGAAGTAGGAAAGTTATTTGCTCTTTCAGCAGTAGGTGTCCTGTATAACAACACAGGTTAGGATTTGTTAGCCAATTTATCCATTTTTAAATGAGTCAGTCATTACCTTTTTAAAAAAGAAATCATATAACAGAAAACATCTACAAAACTCTCACTTCATTTCCACTGATCAGATAGCTTTTTCTGTGGAATTACAAAATGCTAAATGGCTCATGAGGGTGAACCATAGCAAATAGTATCCTGATGTTCACTTTCTTATTATGCAACATGACTGTGAAAATGTCCCAATAGGTGTAAGAGGGAAATGGAATGAGGTGATAAATAATTTATAACTAGAGAAAACTAATCAGAACTCCTCAATTCCCATTGTCCCCATACAGGTGCTCAATTACTTCCTTGAAGAGGCCAAGAGACCAATAACCTGACGTCTGGGATATAAATGAATTTTATTATTAAGGAAGATATTAAAACTTATATAAGTACACTAAAGTAGCTAATCTAAATTCTGTACAGATTTTCTAACAACCTTTCATGTCCTCTTCCTGATGGGGCTTCTTGCACAGTGGTGAGTCTTGCTAGAGCAATCTGCTGATCTTATGTAAAAATCAATGATTTCACCTTTACCACAGTCAATTTTCATTCAGTTTCTGTGGTTTTTGCAATATTTTTTTTTTCAAAATATGTTTACTCTGGTCCTTTAAAGAACAAAATTTTATATATATATAAAGAATTCATCTATGTAAAGAAAAGCAAACAAAAAAGTGTCTGTTTCACACAAGTCCATCTTCAGAGTTCACTATTCTAACTATTCTGTGCAAGAATAACCGTGCACAATTTACAACATGAAGAGTGTGCATTTAACATCTATATATCAGATGTAGACTTGACTTATTTATAAATGGACTAAATATGATTAAGGATAAGAAAGAAATGTTTGGTTAGAGCCAGCAAAGCTGGTTAGAATATTTTCATTAAACTTTTTTTTTTTTCTTTTTAACCTTAATAAAAAAATTAATAGTAACTGTCATCCTAATGTTTTGTTAAGTCATTCTTTAGCCCCCAACCTCCCTCTGGAAACAACAACAGGTATACAATATACTAATGTTCTTCAAGGTCTGTTTTCTCACCAAAAAGCAGACTTTCCTAGTTGAATTGTGGCTGGTCATTCTCAATGCTCCACAACCTTCCTTGCCCTTCTGCAATTCACTTTAAATGTTTTGGTATTGTAGCTTTGCAGTCAAACAAGTGGAAGAAATGCTAGATGTTTATCTTATCAGCATGTATGACAGAGTGAAAACAGGGCTAAAATAGCATGTTGGTAAGTTGTACAGATACTGTGTCCAGGGTAATGATGCTTTAAGAGCGGTGATGAGAAGTGTTTATAAATATGAGTAAAAAACCAACAACATATAGTTGACTTCTTACATACCCAAGCATGAACAAGCAGAAGTTACTCCCCATTACATGGGTATAAAGCTCAAATTGCCTATGTGATTCCCAAGACTTTGAAAGTAAAAGAAACTCATAATGGTAAATCAAGCTTACCAACAAACATTGCTCTTTAGCAACTGCAACTGAAGTACATAATATTTGCTGAATATGGTCTGTGTTTTGTGATCCTCCACACTGGTTTCCCTAATGTATTACTATTTACTATGTTTCACTTCAAACACTGCAATCTTTTCTCAAAATACTGCTCTCATAAAATCATGTGAGTTTAACTGTGTGAGTTTCACAAAAAGGATATGATGAAAAGTCAGAAGTACTCTCACTGAATTCACACTCAGTGAAACACAGTGGATGCTAAATGTCTTGCAGATTCTGCTCCCACCTCAATGTCTTCTACTATTTCTTCCTAATCCTTGTTCAGCTTTATCCAAGATAACTTGGTAGTTTATAACAATTCAATGACTCAATTTATTTCCTCCTTTCAGTTCTGTCTTACCATTAAGCAGTCCTTGATTTGACTAGATTTCAAATATTCAACTTTATATCCAAAGGACTCAATTAATTTATTATTTTACTGCTGAGAACAATGACTCTGTACTCAGAAATTATACATGTAAAATAATAAAATGTATCTTGGTTTCTTAAGATAGCACTTTCTATACTTTTCAATAGATGTGGAATGGCCCATCTGGCAGGAAACAGAAGTCTTTCCTGGAGGAGGCACTACATAACACTCTTTTTATTACCTACTGATGACCAAATGCACACTGCTTTAAATAGTATTAGTTTCCAGTAAAACATCATTTGGATGTAGCATACTAATGTAAGGATCTTTTATGCTACATTCTTAGACAAGGACAAAATGATACAAAAACCTTAGCACTTTCAGAGATATGAACTTCCATTGTAAGTATTTGTATAGGTATAAGGCAGTTGTGTCCCATCCCAAATAGGTGCATTCCCATCTGTTATTTCTTAGCAAGTTCGTGGTATCTACTCAACTTATCCAAGTATTTTAACCCTGAGACATTTAGCCTGTCAAAAATTGTTTGTTTCAGCCATGGTTGTTGAGCATGTCCCATTTAAACAAAAGGAAAAAACCAGAATAATCCATCAATTTAATGTAAAACACATATATTTTACAAATTAATTCAAAGCTTCAATTTCTTTCTCTCTTCCAGTTTTTAAATCAGCCTGTATTCCTTGCCCTTGAGAAAAGCAAAAATATAAGCACACGCACCTCCAACAATGTTCCATGGCTTTGATGCTAACAATCAGCCTTGATCAAACTATGTAATCTTAAACTAAAACTAAAACTTCACTGTTAGTTTCACCCTGCTTTATAGATACACTTAGGAGAACAATATGGGTGTATCTATGTCTATGTATCTCTCTCTATTCTTTTACCTTTTCATAGCTCTTAAAACCCAAACATTGTCAGGCCTGGAAAGGCTCTGCTTTGTGTTCTGTGAAAAGATATGAAGAACAGCATAACAAATCACTAATTGGTATCGGAATTCAGAGCGTAGTTTGAAGAAACTAAAGTTATCCATATATTTGGATGTGGATTTAATTTTCTCACTAGCATAACCACTACATGTTTCAGCTTTACTCTTTAATTGAATATGCTCCAAATCTTTCTGCTTTCAAATATTTTGAGACTTGCTTCACACAAAGAAACATTAGCTATGCTACAACATCTACCTTGTCACACTGCAGACAAGATGCACATGAAACAAATCAAACCACTAATATTCAGTTATGCGGTGTGGGGTTTTTTTATATTGCTTTTTGTTGTGCTTCTCTCACTCTTCACTGCACATTTTCTGTGTGCCTGACAACTCCCTAGGGAGGAGGAACTGATTGCAAAGGTACTGATAGTCAAGTTCTTTGTTTTGAGTTTTGTTTTCGTTTGGTTTTTAACTCAGAAAATGTCTGTTGTTTTTCAGTAGTCTATAAGCATTCATAATTTTGAGATAATTTTGACATAATTATCTAAAGGCTTGGATTTCTCAAACTATTATTTAGTAAATCTTTCTGGAGTGGGAGGAAACTTTCTGGTAACGGTCTCAAATGATTAAAACTCATAGTTGTGCAACTTTGATAAGCAAATGAACTCCAGCTGGAATCAGAATGTTCTCTTGTAAATGGGATGCATAAACTCTTGCAAATTCCAAGTGTGTGAGCACCGGTGACTTTAACAAGCCCAAGAGCAGCAGGAGATTCCCTAGTATCTCTACACAAGTTGGAATAATCACTCAGTGCTCATTTTTAGAAGCTGAATTTTCTAAATAGAAGCTGGTTTGGTCATTAGACCTTGAGTTTAAAGTACAGAGTCACCATAAGACCATCGGAAGCAGCTAAAAGTACTCTGCGTGACCTAGAAATAGATGTAAGATGAATTATCTAACATATCAGTGAAGAACCACTATTACATATAAGCCTCAAAAACACATTATAAGGGTAGATGTTCTACTTACATTTTGGTCAAAGACTTAAACTGAATAAAATCATTATCCCTACTTGTCCTTCAATTGACATTAACTTAAAACAGTCCTTCTCTCCTACTCCATGTGAAAATGAAACAAAAGACACTCCCCACCCCATAAGCCTGTGTGGAGAACTACATCAATTAAATAAGAAGTGAATTCTACAGTCAAATCATAGTTATATAAGGCTAATCTTTCTGCTGTATACTATTGGCAACAATGATGAACAAGCCTAAATATGCAGGTGATCTGTTTTTTGGTGAACAAAACATCATGAGCTCATGTCCTGTTTTCCTCCTTATTCCTTTACCTTCTTCCCCGCCCAGGAAACCTCCCCTCCCTGGTAGTCAGCAATCTTGACTACTTCCACAAGAAAAGTATGGGGGTGTAAAATCAGAAAGAGGAAGAAAAAAAGAAAAAGCTGTAATGGTCAAAAGGCACACATAATTGATTTGGGAAACAACAATAGTAAAACAATAGTATTTTTATATGAACAATAAGTAAAGCATCCTGTCCAGCACTGACTTGGTGTTTCCATCTTCCTAACAAACATCTCACTGGCACTTAGCATCCTCCTCTTGTATATTGTACTTATAGTTCAGTGCCCATCCTTTGATATGCTTTGAAAGCCAATCCTGCAAACCCATTCCCAAGTAAGGATTACCGTTGTTTAAATGAGGTGGTTTTGCATCCCACTGTTATTGGCCATCATTCAACGTTCACATCTTTGCTCTGAAACAGATAAAGTGAACAAGAATCTCCCTTTTCCTCCATAAACATTATTCCCTCTATGAACATTAATTGTGAACATGAATACACAGTCATACATACGCATGTTGTATGGCAGTATGCATATGTATGTGTATATGTGTGCACATATGTATGCATACACATGTATGGCAGCAGGTACAGTCATTATGCAGATGCTCAGTTTCTCCTGACACCCATTACATTGGGGCAACACCTTGCAATGATTCATTTTTTTAGTGTCTCACTGAAGAACTTGAAGCCAAGCCATGGTGATGTATCTGGGGTCACTCCCTAATTCAGCTGTGGCAAGTTCTGTTGGCTGGTGGAGACTCCCTTGTACACATTAAGAGGAGGAAACCCAAGCTCAAATGCATTTGGCCTCACCTTGGTTACGTTATAGTGGTTTGATTTTTTTTTCCCCTCAGATCATGGTGTTTAATCATAAAAGGGATAATTTTACCATGCTTCCTCCGATTTGATTTTAAAAGAATTTTAATTAAAGAGAACAAAATGCCCCAGAGACAGCAAGAGGCTATGAAGAGTACGCATTTAAGAAAAGCTCCTTGCCCGTGTTGTTTCCTTCAATTCACCAGTAGATGGAAGCAGAGAAGCTCTTCCCCCATGATGTGCAGCGAACCGAGATGTTCAGTTTTCCTTCTAAGCAAATCCTCATCGAACGAATGAGTGAACAATATTGAGACACTATATTTTCATTTTGATTCTTATCTGATACAAAGTTATATGGCATTACACAGAAGAAAAGGTACTTTCCTATTTGAATATGAATATTTTCTTCTGGAGTGTATCCAGTATTTTAAAATTATCATTGTTTCTTTCTATCCTATTAAACAGTTTTCAAAAGTTCAATATTCATCATTCCATGTACTTACAGTACTAAAAGTAAATGCTTATAATTAATCAGTTATAAGTAAATCCCAAACCAGATATGAGGTATTGCTGGATGACATTAATAGGATGGAGTTTAATTTCATGCGCTGGTGTAGTGATCCTATCAGTTATGAGGAGTAAAACCAAATTCTCCTTTGTGGGGCATTCAGTAAGCACACAAACAAACACATACAAAATTTTCATGTCCAAACTCAAAAAAGAACATACAAAATCACAACAACCTTGCAGCACGTCTGCAACATTAATAAAATCAACCTCTTGCAGACTAAAGGCTTGACCTACAGTCTACTAAAATCCAGAGGAAACTTCTAGGGAATCTAAAGTTATCAAGTTCCTGTCAAGAAATAAATTCCACAGATAAGTTTCCTCATGCTCTATTCCTTTGAATATTCAGGACATTATCATCTGCATTTATTGCAATTGTGGTATTAAGGAATTTTTACATACAGATGAACAGGTTGAACATGCTGTTATAATGGAAAACACTGATGGAATAGTATTAGCCTCTTCCTTTCAGAAGAACATTATCCATTCAGTTTTCTGAAAGATACCATCTAGGGCAAAGTTGTTCTCAATATGTGAACTATATTATAGGTTAAGAGCATCCTCTGTTTTATTTTTCTTCCTCTATTTGGAAATATATGCTTGTAATACTAGCTTTCAACTGCCTGATACTTGGCTTTGTTGTCAGTACAACATTAAGATGAATAAGTAAAGTCTTCACCCCTGTTGGAGTTGTTATTCCTGCCCATCTGGGAACAGAGTAAGCAATATATAAGTACACTGATTTATAGAATTAAAGCCCTTTTTGAAAGCAGAAGACCTAGAGACTTTACTTTGTTTAACAGAAGCTTACATTTTGCAGAACTCTGCAAAATACGGAGAAAGAACCTCAGGGAACTCACGTTGCCTTAATGTGTAGTGAATCAGTGCTGTAACTCATATTGACGCTAATATATTGTGCATCACTGAGAGAACAGAGTCCTAAATTCTGGGGAGATGTGAATATTTTGCACTGGCCTTTCTCATATGTCAGGACACAGCATTATCCATTGGGCCAGATCATAACTGCCTAATTCTCCAAGGCTTTATGCATTCATGTAGTATCTCACCACCTTCTGCATAAAATCAGTTGCATTAATAATTGCATGTATTTTCAGTGGGTAAAAAGACTTCTAACTTTTTAAAAGACACTGTCTAGCAGTATGAATCTATGGAGGGGGAAACTAAATGGATAATTTAATATGAAAATTTTTAGTAGGCAGTCATTTATGTGAGTTTTGGCAATTTTATTTTGATAATATGAAGCTAGTATAAATCTCTTGTTTGAACTATGTTAAACAAAATCCAGTATCTCCTTCATTTTCTAAAACTGTGAGATTCACTGAGTCATAACAGGAGCAAAAGAACTGTAGGTTATTTTTATGTCTTCATGCTTGTGTCCATGCTATCAACTGACAAGAGGTTTAAGTACTTGTTCTAAGTTTGCTGTCTTCTTAATATTGAAGGAGTCAGGGCTGATATTTGAATTCAGAAAATGGTACAGCCTCCATCATGATATATTTTCCATCCAAAGACTCCTGTTGGAACAATGGAAGAAGAAAAACATACATTTTCCTTAATCATCCTGAGATAGTAGTTTGCACCTCCCGCAACAGAGATGATTTCTAAAGTGAGTGCAAAGTGAGGCTGCCTGCAGATTCTTAAGTACCTGGGCATACAATCATAGATATTATTCACATATTTCCACTGAAACTGTGTTAAACAAAGTAAATAAAGCCACATAGTCATTCTTGGTTCTTGTATCACAATGAATGACCCTGACGCTTGTTGGAAATAAGCAGGTGTTCTTCATGATTTTGTCCATCACTCCCTGAGCATGAATTAATACTGAGAAGTTTTATTTATGGATAGACATTTTCTTCCATACTTTTCTAGTTAAAAAAAATATTGTTTAACACAATAATGTCTTTCTGATGACTTTAGAACTTTCTAAAAATTATTTGGCCTCAATATCTCTGCTAGCCACTGTTCTTCATATGGGAATTGAACAAATAGTAGGACTTCAGGGGAAGGGAAGGGAAGGGAAGGGAAGGGAAGGGAAGGGAAGGGAAGGGAAGGGAAGGGAAGGGAAGGGAAGGGAAGGGAAGGGAAGGGAAGGGAAGGATCTCATCTTGGGCTGTGAATTTTAGCTTCTACTCATTTGCATACACAGTTATCAACAACTTTAATGAGAACTGAGTATTTAGATTCCTGTTACAAGTTGTAAAACCTTAAACTGAAGTTCCCCTTTAATCATATTACCCCTGTTTGATACTTTGTCAAATGAGCTCAAGGTTCTTTAAATATCAGAATGCCAAGATATCAAGTACAGATATAAAGGAAACACATATGGCGTGAAGTAGGAACTGGGCATATGGAAACCCTAATTAACCCAGGCAAGTGAAAAAGCAACAGCTGGAGAAACAGAAATAAGATCAGTACTGTTCCTTGGGAAAGTAGGTTTCAAATCCAGTTGGATAAAGGAGGGACTGGACCTGGGCTTCCTATTTCCATTAAGACACTCCTCAAAACTACATCAGTAAATAAAAGTTGGTTGTCTCATCCTTATTTCTACGAAACAAGTGTGAAATTTTATTTTATGATTTCCATCAAAACTATTTTGCACATTCAATCTGAATGCCTGGGTACTTAGGTGATGACTAAAACATCCAATTTTGATGCTGGGAAACAGCAACAAGAAAGAGTCATACTTAACCACAATAAAGCCACAAATGTAGTTGCTGTGAAAGAAAATGAAAGGTAACTCCAATGTATCATTTCTAGTAACTCTTCAGAATTACAGAAACTTACCTAATTATCTCATCTACACATTTTCACAAATCCTTTTTAAACATTTTTAATTTTGTAACCAACACATTACTTTGGTATTAAATAAAAAATAATTGGGACTTTTCTTTTCAGAACTTTTTGCCCTACAAAAGCCATAGTAAATTTGTCATCAGCCCATTGAAGTACTTAAATGTCAAGATCAAGTACTTTTTTGATATAGCTTATATAATTTGTTGTTCCTTCCCACATGTTTACAAACAAATGTATTTAATTTCTCATATCTACGTTATTGGGATACTGTAAATATTGTACATCTACACATGACTAAACCTTTTTCATACATTTAAAAGTACTCTAGAGGCTTCAGGGAGTCAATTATCCTTTTACTATTTTTGAATTTTAATGTCATTGAATATTGATATCAAAGAAATATAAGGAAAGATGTGTCACAAAGTATTTTAGTTATATAATCTAACAAAAACTCTCAGCATCCACTTTGTCCAGTATTCCTTAAGGCATGCTACCAAACTGATGCGTACCTAAACATAAACCCCAGCCATCTGATTTCCCATTGTTTCATTTGATTATTAATTCCAATTACCAATAAAATATTCAAAAGAGATAATAGCAAATATTTTCAGTAGGTATTTCTCCATGGTTGAATATATTATCCTTGTTAGAGAAAAGTTGTCCTCCAAAACTACCTTAAGGAAAAGTAAGCAGTCCTTTATTTATTTAATTTTCAAAGTGCTTTTTTCTTCCTTTGAAGGGTTTGGATTCTTATAACCTATTCTTTTGAAAATATCCTCCTTCAGTATATGCATGCATATGATTTGTCATTTCATTTTACTACAGCACTGACTCTTAGAAATATTTGTATTTGTGTAAAAAATTTTTCTGCAGTGACCATCTGAATTTGCTGCCTTCGTTCTTTCAAGCTCGCTCTTGTTTTAATTTTTTGTTTTCAAGGAGGTGTTTCTTGTCAAGATAGGGAAAGAAAAGTGGAAACAACTGCCAGAATTATTTCAGCATATTAGTAACTTAAAAATAACAGAATAAAATAAATCATATTATATATTCAGTGCAACTAAGACAACATTTTCCAAGTAGCCGAATAGGCAATTTTTGTTTGCTTTTATGTTTTCTAAAATTATTAAAAATAAATTAAAATGAAAACTACAAATGATGAAAAATAAAGTATTTTCTCTCCGATCCTTCTTCTTTTAGAGGGATACCACTAGAAAAATTCTCTCATAAACAAGCAAGCAGAAAATATATTTACAGAATGCATTATATCCATTACATGTTTTTTGGACTCTCTTCCTTTTCTCTTGCAATGCAAGGAGCTCAATAAGGAACTTTTCCCACTGATTCCTGACATAGAAATATAATGTAGGCTCTAGAATGTTAATCAAGCAAAATTGATGTGCTGTGGAAGGCCTGAGGCCTGACCAAATTAACAGCGCAGCTGGATCTTTTACAAGTTCTAAGAAAACTGCATGACACATTGCATATGCACTGTATCTTGATTCCCCCCTGGAAGGGCACAAGTAAACTGCAGCTCTTCACTGGACGCTTTCCAAGTTCAGAAGTGTACTGGGGAGAGCCTAGTGGCAGTGACAGAGGGAAGCATTTCTGGGTAGAAAAGCAATACAAGGTAAGGCTAAGAGGTTTTAAAAAAATTCAAATGATTGCTAAAGGATAGTATCACTGGGAAATGACAGCACTACACTTTTAGTGCTCTCTGCTGAGAGTGCACCAACATATTTTCTGCTTTTTTTTTTTGCTTTTTTAGAGCACAGTTAATGATTAATTTGAATATTCAGAATAAATCACTGCTGAACCATTTGCAGAAAGGGATGGCGGAATGGTTTGAGCCTTTAGCTTGTCATATCAGACCCTGTAAATCCGATGATCAGTTCAGTCTCCTAGGGTAAATAAAAATTGCATTATGTAGTGATGTTAAGAAATTCTTTCACATACAGTGGAGGTCCAAGAACTCTATACAGACTAGGCATTCTACTGGTGTTTTTTTCTTCTGACAAAATTATATTTTCTATAAGTAATTGTTCTCTGAATTTCTGATACTTATCTGAAATCTTTATGCATTTTGAAAATATCAAATGATTTCATAGAGCAATATTAGTCCCTTTTATTTCAAGTTTGGGGTTTTTTTTTTGTTTTATATTTTATTAGAAATCTAGGACCAAGTCTTCACTTAAATAACATAGTAGCAGAGATTTTCAAATAGATATCTTCATAATTATTTTCTTGCCATAAGAGGGTCAACTCTGTATGTACTTTTCTATATACAACCTTCTTGAAGTATGTCAGTGTGATACTGATTTCTAGATGTAGAAATGGCATGGATAAATAACTGGGACAAAATAAAACAATTATAGAATAATAACTGATTAAAGATAATATTCTCAATAATATACTCATGATTATTTAGTATAAACTCAAAACACTATTCTTCATGTTCAGAAACAATAAATATTTCTATATTAAGTACTCAAATACTTTCAACATCTTTCAATACAAGTTAGAATGGGGAGAAGTAAACGTGGGGTTTTTTTTTCCTGGTTTATGATTTTACTTCTGCTTTCTTTTCAGAAAACAGAAGAAATATTTTATACTGCTGCTCCTTTTGATGCTTGTATTGAATTTTTGATGTTACTTACAGCCTTTCAATTTTCCTTGACAATAAGGAAGAAGCCAATGGGGTAGAAACTGGCTATATTATAAACATGATGCTCTTGGAATAAAGCTAATTTAACAGAAAACAGATAATCGTTTCTCCATCAATATCTGTCTAATATCAATGGACACTATAATGTTTCTGATGCAAGTATTAGCTCCACCTAAAATGCAGAGAAGACAATAAACCTTTCTGCCATTCACTTGTGCTCCCTTAAAATGGAAAACCTAAAGATAATCATCAGTTTCTTAAACTTATAGCAGAGCATGCACTTAAAACAGAATAATATATAATAATAAAAAGAGAGCAATGCAAGCAAAGCCTTCAGCTTTTCGGAATCTCTGAAAGTTTCTAAGTACCTCTGGAAACTCAATAGACCCTTTTATACACCCTCAGTCTCCCACTGGTTTTCTCTCAAAGCCTCTTCTTTAATATTCCTCTCTACCTCCTTGCCTTACAGCCACAGAGTTCGTCTTCACCTACATTTTTGAATGCCTGAAACAAATCTGACTTTGTGAAATAAAATCTGAGGACTAATTAGACTATGTCCAGATGATCTGACTTTATTACAGAGGTTATTACTGAGACAAAAATCTTGATCAGAATTAGCCTTGGGGTGAAATATCCATTCTGTTATATGGAATAAAGTGTCTAGCATGACTTAATAGTTATCTGAGAAGGATTTTTAAGGATGCCTTTATTTTTCTCTGACACATTGGTGTTATCACCTAACCCCAAAATACATTTAGGTATGTAGAATAATGTATAGGATTTTCTGTTGGAATAACATCTGTTAAGGACTAAGTTTATTATAACTTACATTGTCAGCTTAAATTAGGGTTCTAGAAGAAAAAAAAAAATCAAAGCTTCAGCTAGGCTTCATGTGTTAAAATGTACTGCTTTCTTTCAAGTTACATCAGGTATTAGTAAAATTAATTAGCTACATTCCAGTGAAAACTGCAAATTGAAAAAGTATTTTCAGATATGTGAGGCAATCAAAAGATAAATATTTGGATAACTATCAAATTGGCATTTGCGTTCATCTACTGTACACGTGCACATACATGTAGAAACATAAATACAGATGCAGAACTTTCATGCTCTTACTTGCTTAAACACACATAGTAGAATCTGTAAATGGTAACTAAGAGAAAGACAGGGAGCATCAGGATGCTAAAATACAACTCAGTCCTGCAAGTTGTTAGGGTGGGTAATGAATGTTATAATTCATTGGTGTCCTGGTTTCAGCTGGGATAGAGTTAATTGTCTTCCTAGTAGCTGGTACAGTGCTATGTTTTTGAGTTCGGTATGAGAAGAATGTTGATAACACTGATGTTTTCAGTTGTTGCTAAGTAATGTTTAGTCTAAAGTCAAGGATTTTTCAGCTTCTCATGCCCAGCCAACAAGAAGGCTGGAGGGGCACAAGAAGTTGGGAGGGGACACAGCCAGGGCAGCTGACCCAAACTGGCCATACCACATGACATCATGTCTAGTATATAAACTGGGGGGAGTGGGGGCTGGGGGATCACCGCTCAGGGACTAACTGGGCAGGTGGTGAGCAATTGCATTGTGCATCACTTGTATATTCCAATGCTTTTATTATTACTATTGCCATTTTATTAGTGATACCATTATCATTATTAGTTTCTTCTTTTCTGTTCTACTAAACTATTTGTATCTCAACCCACGAGTTTTACTTTTTTTTTCTGATTCCCTCCCCCATCCCACTGGGTGGGGGGGAAATGAGTGAGTGGCTGCATGGTGTTTAGTTGCTAGCTGGGGTTAAATGATGACAGTTGACAATAAAATGTAAATATGCCTGTTAAAATGTGGATTGGCACTATATAATTGGATCGTAAACTGTGAATTGGTGATTTTGACATGCTCCAACAGACTTAAGATCAGAAGAAGTAAAATGGCATCTAAGTTTCTCTAAGGTCCACCAAATTTCTAGTTTCAGTTAGAAGATGTGTCTTTCACCTGTATTTGTTTCATTTAATGTTCATTTACAGTAGGAGTTTTATTCCATTTAGTAGCGGGGTATTTACTGAGGGTTGATTCCAATGGACTTAATCAAGGCATATAATTTACATTCTCTTTTAAGTTCCTAATGACCTAACATTCCTAAAGATACTGATTCACTTGCTCAAAAATAAGGATGTCAATGTCAAGCACCATTTGAAACACTGTACAATACGTAAAAGAGTGCCATGAGGCTACCAGATATTACACAGAACTTGTAGGGGACCCATGTCTCTCTGGCTCAGCAGCTGGAGGATTGGTAACATGCCCTCATTGCCAACATCCATTTCAAGAGACATTAGTGACCCATCTTAAAGCAATTGAATCAAGTCTACAGTGTCTGAATTTATTTTAATAATTAAAAGACAAAAGTGCCTTTGAAGGTCTAAAGAGGAAATTTCTCCTCTTAATTTTGTTGCCAAATCTTAGCTAACAAATTTTCTTTTGGAAGTATTCAAAGACACATATTTATATCCACTAACTGCACCAGAACTCAGAAGGTCTGTAGACATAAATTAAATGTCTGGGTAATGCAGAGTGCATCTCAACCTGTGCATTTCCAAAGGAAGACTGTAAGCTTTATCGCTTTTCATTTTCAATTGTGACATTATAATCTCCAATAGCAAAACAATTGGATGGACTTTTTTCTCTCTCAATAAATGTTTTCCTGAAATAAAGAAATATTTTATTATGTTTTACTTTTGCTTTGAGCAGGGCTTTTCTGTAGTCTCTTTGATATTGTATCTGTGGGACAATCAGTAAAGAAAATGTCAACAACAATAAAGTAACAATAAATTCCCCCCCAAAAGTGCTAGCTCTTCCAAGTTGAAAAGGCTAGGTAATTTCTTTTGACAGACTTCAGAGCAAAACGTGACATGTAAGCTTTAGCATTTTGGGAGTAGCCCCTGGAAAGGGTCTCACAAACATCTGCTTGAATAATAAATTAAGTTGTTCCAGAAAAGTATCATTTTGGTAGTGTAGTGTATTATGAATCTTTATTATTTGCTTCCCCACATATCTGCTTCATAACTGAATTACTGAGGAAACTGAATTGCCTTATTTCTCTTTCATATATATATATATATATATATATATATATATGATGCACTAATGCACTTTTTCTTCATTTACGGCTTTCTATTATTTTGCAATGTACATTTTTAATTCTGAGTGCACTTTGTCCATCCTTACTAAACTTGAACAATTGCATAAAATATTTCTTTGATTTCAGTACAATTACCTGTGGATTAAAGTTCTCCTCTGTGTGGGTAAAAGAATGAGACAATAACTTCACATTCTTTGTTAAGAAGTACAATATGATTATCAACTCTTTATGCCTGCTTTTTCTAAGACCTGTGGGAAACAACTTCTGGTTTCTGACGAGGGCAATGTGCTACATAAAGGGTATTGTACTATATGCTTCAAGCTAGACTGTTATATATTATGCACTATAATTTGATGAAATAATGTGAATCTGAAACTCAAGAAAAGCAACTCTTCAAAGTAAAGTAGTTTGTTTGGGCTTAAGAATACTTGCAGGGTATGTCTGTCCTTTAGTCAGCAATATGATGTATAGACTCCTGTTCTGGCTCTAAATGAACCAGATCAAATTCTAAAGTGCAAGGAACACAAATGTCCATGTGGGTTGATTAGCCCTTCCAAAAAGTATTTTGTTTCTTTATTTTATTTTTTTTTTTAATCTAATTTGTATTAAGAATCAGAGTAGTTTAGCTGACGTGAATTCATTTTACCTAAGCAACCTAGCTTTTGACACGTGAGGTAAAATATTTAAAGGTACCCATAAAAATTTGACATCATGTTGCAATCCAGTGTTGATGTATCCATGTATGGCCAAATTTTCAAAGTGATTTAGGAGTCTAAATATGCAGCAAACCAGTCAAGTCCCATTCAAATACTTAATTCTCAGTAGTACCTAAGAGGAACTAAGTATATACATCAGTTAACAGTTTAAAAGCCCTTGTGATTCCGGGCCCAAGTAATTGCAAGGGTGAGGTTGTTATAAATTTATGCACTTTTAAATCTCACTAGAGGCCTATCTGCACCTGAATAAAGACCTTTGAAAACTGTGCTTTTAGGAGTCCAAGGTAATGCCAGTATCTCTTGGAATAAGAATTATGCTCTGAATGAAGGTGAGATGCAATTCACCTAATTTAGTCCTCAAAGTTAGATGTCTATTTCAAGCATGTCATTCATGCCAACTTTTTCTTCAAAGGGAAGATAAAGAAAGAGATGTCTCCTGAGGGTGATTCATCCTATCTTAAAACCAACATTTAAGGAAAGTAGAATAAATGGTCCTCAAGAGAAGTCTATCTCCTTCCTTTCTAACTCATGAAGGAATTTAGTCAAGTCCCTTAGACTACATGCTTAACTTCTGGACAGTGAAAGATTAGGTGAATCCTGCCCTTCATTGTCTAGGACGCATCTTCAGAAGTGTTTATTCCTTTTCTTGGTGTTCCTTTCCCAAACAGACTGCACTGGTACATCCATCATTATATAAACACTAATTCTCTAAGGTACTGTAATTTGTTACTGTGATATAAGAAATATTTTACCTAATGTTTATCTGATTGCATAATAAACCAAGCAAGAGAACTTTGCCCCTTTTTTTCACCTACCTCCTCTTGCTTTCTATTGACTGGCATCATATTTTTCCAGAATTATATAATAATCAGGGAAAGAAATGGTTTTTTTTGTTTTCTTTTGGTTTGGTTTTTTTCTCAGTCATAACAAAGGAATTGATATCTATAAATTCCTGTAGACAAGGGAAGGAACAATATAGAAAAATGTCACAATGCGTTTACAGTCAAAACTCTTTGCTTAAGACTTAAGTCTTAAAGTTTTGGCAGTAAAACTGTATCAGGGAAAATGCCAACCTTTCAGGTACAAAATTAGAGATTATGGTTTACACATGCAGGCCAAAGGCAAGCAGGTATCCCCACAGCGGAACAATAGGATTCCATGAGGTGTAAAATATTTCTCAGTGAAAATAAACACTGTAAATCCCAGAATCCTCTCCCCACCATGGGGTTTATTCTGTATTAAAGTGAAATTTAACAGCTGGAAATACTGAACTCTCCCTTTTTTTTTAGTCTCTGGCTGAGCCAAGTATAGTTATGAGTATTTTTATTTAAGATTTTTATTCAAGAAGAGGCAGTTCTTGCACTCACAATGGCAGAATTTCTAGTCTGTAGACTGGACCTGAAATTTTTTTTTGATGTACACAGAGTAAGGGTACACAAAAAATTCAATAGATGCTATTTACTATCCTTATTTTTTATAACAATGATACCAAACCCTGAAAATATTACACTCAAATGGCCAGAAAGTTAAATCTTTTCATTTTGTTTTGTTGCCAACTTTAACAATGTAATTGCAAAGATTTTCTTGCATTCAACTGTTTCAGATTTTCATGGTCAATTTTGCTGCCTGCAACCAAAACATTACATCTAGTCTTAAATAACTTTAAGTTTATTGTTTTTTTAATGGGGTGAGGGGGAATGGATCTGAATCCAAACTGCTGGTAGCTAAAGGAAGAACAGGAGACTGTAAAACTGACATCTGAACAAGCCACAGTGCAAGTAATGCGTATCTGTAGTTGACAGATAACTGGGTTACACACAGTTCTGAATCATCAGTTGCATTCTTTCCACAGCACAGAAGAGAATGGCAAGTTATCACAACCACAGTCCCTCTTGAGAACATGTTCTCTCACATGTCAATGTGTTTCCATAATGTAATTCTATAGATATTAACATAATTGACAACATAAACATCACGCAGGATAAGTGGATCTACAAAAACAAGTTTAAAATAAGCATGGTTAACAAAGACTAATGAATCTGACAATTCCAAAGTTAAGACTCTTTTTGTTGTCAGTTGTGACATGCAAGTACACGTTATCTTTATTGACTAAAAGCGCCTTATAGCCAACAAAGGGAAAACCCAGATAATTCACTTCTCTCTGTAAAGTTTGGTCAACAATATTTCCTGCCTCATTTTAATCATGGGGAATCCTGCAGAGAACAGAATTTTGATTAATCAATTCCTATACTACCTTAAAGTTATATTATTCTTTCCTTTCAGCAGGGAAAAAGTTCCAACAAGGTCCAGAATATTATCAAAGGCATTCCAAAAGTTAAAGACAAATTCCCTGGCATATAGCTGTATGTTAAGACTAGTTCTAGTCCTCACTTTTGGTTATTTCAGCTGAAAATTGTCAGTACTACATCATTAAAATGAAACAATTCAAGATTTTTCCTAATATAATAAATTAGAAAATCAAAATTATGCATATTGTTTTCCTTGTAATCTGAAAGTCAAAAGTAACTCTTAACCCAAAGATGTAGCTTTTCAATTGCTTTGTCAACACCACAGATATCTCTGCCACAACTTGCACTAAGTGGGGAAGGGTTATTATGTAAGACAAGAGTGAAATAATTGGCTCAAAGTGCCTTCTTCCTTTTCTGAAATAGCTGCTATCTGATAAATGTGCAGTGATATATATATCTAAGTTAATTCTAATGATGGACGTAAGCCCCTGCCAGTTAGGCAGAACACTGTAAATGCAGATGTGTGACACATGGATGGGAATCCCAAAACCAGAGTGCAGTTCCTAGACTACTTGTTTTGTGAAGGCAATAAGCCTTAGAAAGAAAGGCCAAAGTGGAGGTGAAGATAGATCAAATGATTGGAATGTTACCAGGGCTGAAGAGGTCTCTCTGATAACCTTGAGGAAGGTTAATAAATGTATTATGTAAATGTAAGGTGGAAGGAACCAAGGAGGGTGGTTGAACTCAACAGAACTACTTTTGGTAATATAGACTGCTGAAGTGGTTACAGTGAATGAAAATGGGGACTGAGGACAAGTGAATTTGTCACTATCTTATGAAATAAGAGATGAATTCTTAGAGAATAAGAAATGGCTTTGACTGCTTCTTACCTCCACTGATGTCTTCTGATATTTTGGCCCATTACCACTACTCTTTTGCACTAGAGGGCAGAAGAAGCTCTACTGGAATGTCCTCCGGAATGCAGCATCTGCAAGCACTCTGCAAAAGACAAATCACATTGCTGAGTAAAAAATACCTATTCCTTTCATAGGTAATTTCATTCCCATTTTATAGGTACATGTTACCCCATTGAAACAGACAAGCTAATAATTTACTTGTGTGTACTTTACGTTTGTAAAGTTGCTTAGTTAACCATCTCGTACCTGATTGTTATGAAAATGCTAATTTCTTGGGGGAATTGGGTGGGGAGGCCAAAACCACAGAACCACTCCATGGCATGTGGAGAACCACACCATTCCACAGACTGAGAATTTATTTATTAGGCAGGATGGCTCAGGTAGATAGCAATTTCTAGTCTAGTGTTTCTGTCCTACACATCATATTCACACCAGCCATAGTCCCTGCCCCTCTGGTCCAGGTTAAACTGGCAGCACAGACCCAGGGCAGAGGACATTCATGCTGTGTCCTAGCCCTGGCTGGTGGCCTGGCCCTTCTGCAAAAGAGTTCCACCCTGGGCTCAGCCTTTGACATGATGTCTGAGGTCCACACATGACATGCTGCCCTCATCTCCCATTGGGTAATTGTTTTCTCCATTTATTGCATTATCAACTGGATCATCAGCACAAGCTGCTGATGGCCTTGTTAATCATGTAGCCTGAGGCTGATCTCTTTGACTTTCTCTATATTTAAGGCTGATTAGCAGTTATCACTGTTATCTCCAGGTTTCTGTCATCCACTGGTCCCCAGCCCCAAATGTGTTACAAAGGTGTGAAATCAGCAATAGGCACATAAAAAAGTTCTGGGCCGCAGCATAAGGAAGACCTATACAGGTTGTTCAGTGTAAGAATGTTTTCATGTAAAAAAGTTTTCAAAGAGCTACCAAATCTTTCTGAATACAGAATGGAGATGGGAAATGTTCAGTGTTTCCCTCATTTCATCCATCTACATCCATCTGCATAGTCCAGTGCATTTATCTGCACAGCCACTTGCTCCAGAGCACAATATTCTTGTTCTGGTTTAGCCAGCTTTGGAAATCAAGTGGTAATTTTTCCGACTAATCAGATGATATTTAGAAAAAGATGTTCCAGCCTATTTAATCCACTGTTGCATCAAGTAAATATTTTATATTAAAATGTATCCATATGCATTTTTCAAGGGTATTAAACTAGCGAAACTTGGACTCTGAGATTTGTAAGAATAAAGTATGCAAAGGGGTTTGAAAAGGATTTTTGAGTCTCCACTCTTTTCAGATCTTGTGCTCACATCCTTCAGACAGGAGGCCACTGCCAAGTCCTGAGAAAGTGAAAAACCCCTAGATTACAAAACCAATCACAATTTCTACCTGATTAATAAGACTGGAAAACTCAATTTCTGAGGCAGATCTAGATATGGGCAGAGTACTCAGCTTCTCCACTGCCTGGAAACATTAACTTGCTGCTGCTGAGGAAAGGTCAAAGTATATGGGTTGATAGCTACTGCTGAGTGGCTAGGCATCATCTGTCCTTTCTCTTAATACTGGCAGGAACAAAAGATCCGGTTTGTCATGTCTCTCCTGCCCATAACAAGAGTGATCCAGGCCTTCCTGAGGAGTTTAAGTTCCATAACATCTTATGGAAGAATCACTGTTTTATATGAGTTTCTTTATATGTAGTACAGAATTTACTTTCAAAATCAGTGAGGAAATGAAGCCTGATGAAAAAATAGCATAAAGGAAGTAATACACATTAGGACATAGTATAAAAAAACCTCCTTTTATATTCTAAATTAATTCCTCCATCCAATTTGTTTAATGGACATGCAAATGCTTGTACTGGCACAAAAGTAAGAGCAAATGGTCAGAAACGGGTATGTGTGGGACCATTTATTTTAGCACTAGTGCTAACTAAAAGTGATAACAAAATCATGGAACAGTCTGTGATCACAACAGTAATGGCAGCATTGCCATTGAATTCCACCATCCCTACTGTCTCCTTTTCACCCTTTCCTTGCTCATTCCTGAAGTGGTAAGTTCAAGATATTTTGGGCAGATGTGCATCATTGTCCTGTGTCTCAGGTACATCTTTGTAGCTGAACAGAATGCATCAGAAGCAGAGAAGGTAAAGTTGTCAGGCCAGACTAATCTAACTGAGCAGCTACTGTGACCAACTGTATTGGATGGAGATAAATACAGAGAGGAGGAGGAGATATTTAGGAGGCTTTCAAATGCCTCCTGATGCTTATAGGACAGGACAAGCATTACAATTGCAGTGCAAGGCAGGGAAGATGCAACGTTCCTCTTTCTCTTCTTTACTGTTCTGCACGTATTTCAATTCCTGTCATAAAATGTGGCATCATTTTAGCTGGGAAAGAGTTGTATTTCCTGGCTTCTTCTATACCCTCTAAAAATTGTTCATTTTCACCCACTACAGCCGGCTTTCCCAGTCAGAACAATTAGTAAAATTATCTCAGTTCACACCTCAGTTCACTGTGCAGACACTCCAGTTTAATGGGCTGAGACACAGATGAACTCAGACACAGTTCAAATTATTGTTCTCCTGGTCTCTTTTCTAAAGTCATTGCTCCATGAAAAAATATTAGAATAAAATTTCTAAGTCATATTTGCCCACTCAGTTCTCATGTTAGAACAGATTTTTTTTTTTTTTTTTTTTTTTTTTTTTTTTTTTTTTTTTTTTCTGCCTACCATCTGATTGCCTCACTGTGTTGCTGGCTTCTCTCCCTCAGTCAAACTCTCAGATGATCATCATCTTAGAGATTGAAAAGCAGTACCTCTGGGCTAAATTCTGCTCTGCACTGCAGATATGCCTGTGTTAGCTTAAAGTCACTTAATTGATTTTCTGGTTAGAGAGGCATTGGAAATGGCTAAATAGGAGGCCAAGTCTCTTTCAGCCTTTGGCTCCAGATGCTGTTATTACTGATAAACCATTTCATAAGCTGCTTTACTTTTCAGATATTTTGCTTGTAAACATGAGTCTTGCCTTTAGAAAACTATAATCAAATAAGTGCTCTTGCTGTCTAATATAAAACATTGATAGCTGCACAGCACAGTTAGTGTAATCTATTTCACAGTATGTCCTCTTTTAATCTTTTATTTGGTTCATAGAAACTGCCAGGTCAGAACACACAACCACTTTCTCTGAAGGAAGAGTCTGCTAAAAGTTTCCAAAGATGACTGAAAAAAATTCTGTTAATTACAATATACATACATTGGTTTTTTTTCTTCCCACCTCTCTCCAGTGGAGTTGAACTGTGAATTTAAGAAAGAAAGTTGAGACCACGAGACCCACCATGCCTCTGAATTTCCTGATATAGTGGCTGGTGGGAAAGATAAGTTTCATATGGAAAAAGAAATGCCTTTCCTCTTGTGTGCTTGCTCATCTGAAAGTGACAGGACTCGTGCCTTTGCTACTTCCTATAATGGAAGATTTAGAAATATATTTTTGAAGACTCTGAAGCTGTTTCCATCTGTTGTGAATTCTGGAGTAAGAAAAGAGTTTGAAGGTATTTTCTCCTTAACCTCCTAGTTATAAACAGCTGAAAGCAGGACCCAGCTAAGCTGCATGTTGTGCAAGCCCGTAAAAGGTGGGGATATTCTCATTGTACTGTCTCCCCCACCCTAGTACCCTATAGTTCCCTAGGCATCTAGTAACTGGGCTGCTTTGGAGTGAAACATTTATTCCTAAGTATGACAACAGCTGAAGCAGTCACAGGTGGCTAGAAGTCTGATTTCCAGAAAGCTGCAGGGCACACTTCAACATGTTTGCATAGATAAAATTCCCATAAGAAGCCATGATAGTTTGTTAATATTTACTTATTCATATATTTTCTCCATATTATTTGTAAACATGCTTAAATTACGTGACAAATACACAGAGGTATATAAGTGTAAGATATGTGGACAGTATAATAAAAGTGATAAGAGAAAACCTAAGTATGTTTAAAGTTTCGATGTATAAAAGCAGTTAAATTCAATACTGTATTCAGCAATGTAATGTTTACATTTTACATTGACCTTTAATAGACAGCAATACTGATGAGTCTTGTTTCCTGCATTTGCTGTGCTGACTAGAAAATATGTAGAAATGCAAAAGGCACTACTTACATTGGTTTTAGATTTGGCATTCCTTTCCACATAACTCAAGAATATAAAGTGTTATTATCAGGTAGCACTAGCTGAATATGTGACAAAACAGAACAAGAAATTACTGGAGAAAAGTTATTTCACTGTAATTCAGTTTTTAAATGCTGATAGATATACAATCTATATATCATAGCTGTCTGGAATCCACTAAACTCTCAAATATTTCAGTTTTCTTAAATAACTATTATTTAAAAACCAAACCTGCAAAAAGTCATATCCTTGTCTGGCTTTAAAAATGAAAAATAACTCTGCCATCTTCAGTGAATGTAGAATAAAGTCATCTTCCATCCAAATGAATGCAACTGTTTTGCACTTTAAGTTAAACATGGACTAAAATTGCTTTTCTTAGAGGTAAAGTGGCTAAAAGCAACAGTATCTGTCTCAAAATCATTTGTGCTAAAATGTCATTATTTGTTGAGCTTCAATCAATGGAACTGAAGCCTTTTTAATTTTTATTACAATGGCAGTGTAAATATAACCAATATTGCTATCAATATAACTGATGTCAGTATAACTAAAAACTGAGAGCTTGGTTGATTTGCAATAACTGAGATCCTCAGGTCTTAAAGCTGAGAATATTACACATTCCTGAGGAGATCAGAATTGAGAAAATCCTTTTACCTGTCTCTCCTAGTCAAGTCGATCTGACAATTGAAATGGATTACTTTCCCCCACTTCCAGGATGTAAGCACAAAGAATGGGGGAGTTGTTTTTGTGTTCTAGCTTCTTTATGGTTGACCTTAGTTTCTCCTTCCTTTGAACTTCAGGAGTTCAAAAACTCAAAGACAACTTTTAAAAACTGGAAGAACAGCTTAGCATGACTAACATTTTCATTAGTCTTTATAATCTCAAAACAAAGCCCTTATCTCCTCACATGCTGTTGAATATACATTAGCAACTTTATATAAAGAAGTCTTTGGATTTCAGCACTTCTGTGTGCAAGCTGCCAGGCCCTGTGGACTCACGTATGTGCAGTTTGTTTAAGTGCTCCCTGTCTTGGTCCTGCTCCACTGAGAAGAAATCTTGCTTCAGACATTCCTCCCGGTCTCAAGTGCCTGGGATTCCCAAAGGCTGGTTTTACTGATAAAGACTGAAGCAAAGAAGGCATTAAACACCCTAGCTTTTCCATGTCCTTTGTCACCAGGTCCCTGGACCTATTCAGCCACAGGTCCTCATTTACTCTAGCTTTCCTTTTACTGTTTACGTATTTTTAGAATCCTTCCTTGTTTCCCTTCACACCCCTTCCAGATTCAACTCCAGGTAGGCCTTGGCTTTCCTAACCCCATCCATGCACAATGAGACTGCAGCGCTGTATTCCTTCTGGATCACCTGCCACTGCTTCCATTTCTTGTATGTTTTTCTTCAATGTCTGAGTTCAGTTAGAAGCTCCTTGTGTATCCATGCTGGCCACCTGCTGCCTTTGCTTGATTTCCTATTTGTTGGAATGGATCTTTCTGAGCTTCAAGGAGGTGATCCTTGAATATCAACCAGCTCTCCCAGACTCCTCTTCTCCAAGCATATCTCTGAATAGGTTGAAGTCTACTCTTCTAAAATCTAGGAATCCTTTTGGTTCTTCATCCAAAACTAAGATCTTCAAAAGAGGATCACTTTACAAGTAGTGTGGTACTGTAGGAGTAGATCTGTATTGGGAAATGTTTGATGTTCAGAACATAACAACCACAAACTACTCATTTTGTGGGGTTTACTTTAGACTACTGCTAGTCATCAGCAGTTGGAATGAGTCTCCCAGATATGTGTACTCCAATGTAATCAAATTTCTGCAGTTAGAATGTGAACCAAAGGATGGTAAGAGGGTATAATTGAGAGATTCTGTTCAAAAACATGCTCCCGATCTGAAATAAAACATTAACATGGATCACCTGAAGTCCTTAATCTTAGAGGTTCCTGAGTTTCTTGGACACCTAAACATTCATTAGTAAATTGTTGCAATTCCTCCTACTTCTGCTTGTCACCACACAAATACTGGAGGCTGTTTAATTCTAGCAGGCTGAAAAAAACCTTCAAAACTTCAATATACATATGTTCTCAGAAGACCATACAAACCATAGTAAGGAGGAAATCCATTCCTCATAAGTCAGTTCCAGTAAGTTAGCTGCTAGAGCACTTATCTGAGCTTCAAGGGACTTTGTAATATTGCACTTGTCCAATTTAAGAGTAGATTGGAAGATCTACCTTTCAGGATACTTCCTAGTAATCAAAGCTAGATTTCTTGCACATTTACAAATGCACAGAATTGAAGTTGACATGTTTTGCATTGGAATACAATGAATTTATTTGCCCATCTAGTTCTCAGGACTTTCAGGAGGTGAATTTCCAGCAGATGAACTTGAGAGAACTTCACAGAGGGTATTTAATACACAAGAGCTATAATAATCTGGCAGCATTGGAAAGGATCAAATTGGATTCAGGTGCCTACATCTATAGTGGCTAAGGCAACAAAAACAAGATAGTTAATGCCTTTCATATTCCAAATGGTTTCCCATGCTACTCACCTGTTGATAAAAAGGAGAAACCAGCCTCAAGAAAATTGTAGAAACGGCTTTAGTACTTTGGTGAGAATTCACCACAGAGCATCCAACATCAAAAGAGGTGCTTTCATGTTTTAGAGGGATGAATTTAAGACATTTCTTCTCCCCTCACTGTTTTTTTACCAGTAGCTCAACATTTTGGGACTGGATTTTTAGAGGATACTATATTTGCCTGTTAACACTCTGCTTTCATTAAAGTGCCTGGACCAATTTTGGTAATGTGCTGTAGCAGAGGATTAATTTAGACTGGAACATAACATTTGCCTGGAAATGCAACTGTTTTAATTATTAGGTTCAGCTTCCAAAGATTATTTCTCATTTCATGGATGCATAAGGATGTCACATACATACACAAAAAAAGTTAAGCCTTTATTCACCAGCAAGAAAATATCTAGTTTAGATATCATTTATTATTGTTATTATAGGCTGAACTGTCAGAAAGTTATTAAAATGCTATTCAGTATGCAAAGAATAAGAGGCTCAAGTGACCCTTAAAGGCAGTGATGGCTCTAATGCTGCTTAGTTGATGGAGATCTCCCCCATTAAAAGTTACTGTGCTTTTGCAAGATCCATCCTGTTCTGGTGTGCACCTCCAGGTCCAATTTCTACTTGTTCAGGTGTGTCATGGTGTTGGGTTTGGGGCTACAAGTGCACTGTAGGTGTTAAGGCCAGGGCGAACAAGACTTAGAAAGATTGCACCAAAGGTCAAAAATATCTGGTGGGGACTGACCTTGTTGTCTCTGGAGAAGGGGTCTCCTGCATATAAGTATTCAAAGAAAGCGCTGTCAGAAAACCTGTGTAACAAAAAAAGAATCTGCACAATTTTCAGTTTGAAGCTATCCTAGGAAAACCATGAAATTTAGCAATAACTTTAAAGTAAACAACAAGCTCTCTACAGAAGATAGACGAAAAAGAGTTTCTCTCAAGTTACTGTACATATCTTGAGTTTGGTATGGATGATAGCATGACCTGAAAAATCTTTATTTCATTATATAGATCTCTGACAGGAATTATAGTAGCCATAAGTAGCTATGAAAATTGCTACAAGACCCTAAAATTGTTTGACATTCACTGCAGATAGAAAGGGGGGGAAAAATTGCTTTAACTTTAAAGCCAATTTTTATTTTTGCTTCCTATGACTATAAAATAGAATTCATGAATCTTTAAAAATAAGAAGTTTGGGAATTTGAAGATTAAGGAGCATATATACGTATGGGGGAAATAGACCTGCAGAAAGCTGTTCACACCAGACATTCAAAGTGTCTTTAAAAACCACAGATTTACATGGGAAAACTCAGAAACATGGATGACAACAGAAGGAGAGCTACAGATCGGATATGAGATGAATAACAGGAGCTGACAGGAAGAGATGGAAGGCTTCCCATTGCTTGTAAATTTTTCTTTTACATTATTCTAATTCTACATTCACAAACTTTGTTTTTGACCTAATACAGAATTGCTATAGAAAAATGAAATACTGACCTACAATTCTACTATATAACCGATATTCTTTTTGTTCTAACAATTCACAGAGATAAGTAGGGAAGTTGTACCTAAAAGATATTTCGCTTAAGTCAATGCAAGTAAAAATACAACATTCGAGGGATAAAACCAGCCTATTAAAAACTGGGTGTGATTACATAAACATGATTCTATAATGAGTGCTGGTGACTTATGGATTTAAAAATAGTAATACCCTAATATTAAAGCAAGTATATGATCTTCACTACTTTTGAATGCTGAAGTGTTATAATGGCTGCATACAGAGGATGAATTAAAAAAAATATAATTACAGAGCTTTTTAAAGCATGCCATGTTAAACAAAAGGAGCAATCAAATCCTCTAATACTTTAATCTCCACTACCACCTAAAATAACCCCCAGTCCCACTGCAGGAGATGAAGGTTTCCTACATGGAATTTGACTTCTGTATTTGGTAGCAACAAGAAGGTGGAAGTAGAAGTAAAACCAGTAACGAGTCTTTATCTCATTTTTAAGCCTGTCATCATAAATGAAGAGAGGAAGAAAGCCATGAGCAAAGGTTATCATGGATGTGACCATTGCCCAGAGCTGACCAGAAGCAAAAAATGTGGACTAGAAATTTCCCTGGCTGTTAACCTAGGATTTTTTTAATTGCTATATATCCTGGAGAGGGATTTGTGAGCATAATGATAAGAGGCATCAGAAAGAAAAATGTTTGAGATCGAAGTGTGATAAAATCGTAGCTGTGGATTTTTGAGCAAGATAGCTCCGCTGTTTTGTTTTCACTTTATTCAAGGGGAATACATTTTTTTTTAAAGGCAAGATTACGTCTCTATATCTGATTTTTGTCATGGAATATTTCATTCACACAAAAATATCCTTGAAAGGTCTAAATGTTGACCATAAAAAGTCAATATAGGGCTAAGCCTTAAACTTTATGGGTTATCTGAAGTTATTATTCTAATATTCAACTGCAAATTAATCTGAGATTTAAGATTACAGATACTGTAGAACA
Source organism: Aquila chrysaetos chrysaetos (assembly GCF_900496995.4). Taxonomy (NCBI): domain Eukaryota; kingdom Metazoa; phylum Chordata; class Aves; order Accipitriformes; family Accipitridae; genus Aquila; species Aquila chrysaetos. Next base: position 21,495,651 of record NC_044004.1, read on the forward strand.
TGTGGAATATCACTGACATGTAGAGGAGATTACAGCTAACCATAATAAAGTGGCTCTCAAACAGAAGTTCAGAAACAGCAAATCACAAAGCACAGGTAGTCTGTAAGAAACTCATAGCAGATCGTATGCTATTACATTGTTGACAAGGTCATAACACAGTTAAAACAGTTTGGAAAAAAAAGTAGTGATCCATTAGAATAAAAATATTAGTTACTCTAGAATAACTGTCTTAAGAAGTAGGTCATAAGTTTATGGCAAACCATTAAAGTTTATGCACAGTTTCACCTGTCAGACTGAGACAGGAATCCAGATAGTTGACAAACAAGCAGCACTCCTATTTTGATAAGGATCTCACCTGTTTTGTCCAGTGCTTTCAGCTGAAATACTTTAGCAGTTGATAGGCCCATATTAGCAGCAGCAGGCAAAGGCAGCTCCTGATATCCCTTTGTAGCCCCTTGTAAAAATTTACATTTCTTAATTGTTTTCATTCATCTTCTTTTAGCACTTCTATATATGTAATAACTTACATTCCCATAAAGAATAAATCCTGTGTTTTGTTTATTTCAAGAAGTCTTGCATAAAGATTCCATCATTTTCCCTCACTCTTTAAAGGAGGTATGATTTTCTGTGTTAAAGCAATTGGAAATTAAATTGTGTTAGTCTTATTATCATGTTTATTTTTATGTTGTATCTAAATGAGCCTCAATCTATGGAGCAAAAACTGGTAAGGCTGATCAGTAATAACACAGTACTGTACCTGTCTATAACCTCCTCTGTAGATGTATTTGAACCCCAGCAAAAGAAGCAGCTTGGAAACACATTTCTGATTTTTCTCATGATTGAAGTCAAAGATTTCCTTTTGCTGTATGTGCGACTGATTTAAAATCTATGCTTAAATATTTCGTGAGCTATAATGTTGTAATTATTGCCCTTACAAAGCTCAGTCAGGAATAGAATTTCACTGTGTCTGTAGGAAAGATCCATCAATACTCTTATTTCATTTTCTAATATTCCATCTTTTGGGACCAAAGAGCAAGAAGAGCTGCACGGTCAGATAACATAGTTTCACAGTTGTCTATCTACAAGCTGTCAAACACTTATCATTTTGAGGCTGAGATTTTTTTGCAGCTGAGAATTCATTAATCTTAGCTTGCACTTAATATGTGGGTACTGTAATCAGAATTGCTGAGACTAAGACCGTGTAAAAAGCACTGAGCAGTAACAAATCGTGTGTGTATACTGTAGTTGTCACCGTGATTTGTGTAATGCAAATCTATCTGCATGAATTTTTAGCTAGATAACTTGAGTTCTCAAAACATCAAAGTCCAGTGAAGACTACTGACTCAAGCATTATACTTGACAGGTTTTCTTAGTTGCTAACTCAAATGTGTCTAGATCTCACTATCATTACAGCAGCTGTATTGCAGACACTGGTGGCAAAGGTTCATACATATCCTTCCTGCTGTCCAGGAAGATTTTGAGACTTGTCTGTGTGAATCCAGGCTGTCTGGAAAAGCAAGTGCTCACTGTGTGCAGTTCATAGTATGTATGCAGAGTATAAAAATGAAAAGAAAGAAAAAAGTTCTTCCAGGAAGGTATGGATGGAGCTGAACAGAGTAGAATTAAGACTGTAATACAGTAAATGCTGTATATTATTAAATACTCACAGCATTCATAATGTTTGCAGTTATTTATTGGTCTAAAACTAAGTTAACTAGTCTACATTTTTTCATCTTGGGTACTCTGCATTTTCTGCTGCTATTATGCTTCAAAGTCTATAGAGGAATTGAATTCCTTGAAAAAATACAATTACAAAGTAAACGCTGTGCTAAAATTTATTCATCTTTGACATTTCTCTTTCAGACCCTGCTCAATAAATTTATTGACTCACTTTTTGGCACTCCCAGTAAATAAAGTTTTATTAGACATTGAAATGCATTCAAAGAGGTAAGAGAAAAATGAACTGCATAACTAGAAGAGTGGATTTGCTGGATGACAGTCAGGTATGGGTTTAATATGATTTGCCCATCTACCTTTCCAGAGAAAAAATAAACAAACATATAATCTTATAAATGTAAACTTGACAGCTTATGCTATTTATTATGGATTTCTCTGGCACACAAAGCAAAAGTTAAGGTTCAACTGAGACATTGGTTGCTTGCTTACACATTCTTACAATGTCCAGAGAAACGAATGTTTTATTTTTTTTCAGAAAAAGCAAGATTTTCTTATCCCCTCCCTCAAAAACAAACAAATAAACCCCTGAAACTTTCATCTCTTTGAGTGATATTTAATTTTTATGTTGAAGATTTTTTTGCTCACATGGCTCAAATCTCAATTTTTGGTCAAGCTCTTGAAAGTAAAAATGATATATTCAATCATTAATTAATTAACATAAGTTAATTAGTTGCTCTGAATCACTTATTCAAAGACTGTACTCTTACAAAACCAAAGAATCAAACACCTGTTCCCCCCTTTTAAACCAAAATAGCAATGGTAACAAGACTTAAAAAATCAAATCTAAAATATTCTTTAAAATAATAGCAGTCTGTAATGCATAGCACATGTACTTTAAATATACAGCGTGGCACCTTCCAGAGAGGGATAGGAGTTCTGGCTTGAAAATTCCTAGTTCTGGGTTCACAGTTTTCTATTGTGTATTTCTACTGCCTTATTGTAACACAGCTCAAAGCATCATGTGTTAGACACTAACATGTAAACTTCCTCGGTAGGTTTTCTGATATATACACTGATATAACCATAGTACAATTGAGTGGAATGACGTCTTCTTCCTCTTTCCCATATAACTTCTCCAAGACCCTACATGCACTTCAAAGGATTAGCTGCTGGGAATGATGACATGGATTCCACAATGTGCTTTTTCCACTACCCAAAGGTCCTATAAGGAGCAGAACAGGACAGACCTTTTTCATGATATTTTTTTGTAACTTGTCGTAGTTTAACCCCAGCCAGCAACTAAGCACCACGCAGCCGCTCACTCACTCCCCCCCCCACCCAGTGGGATGGGGGAGAAAATCGGGAAAAAGAAGCAAAACCCACGGGTTGAGATAAGAACAGTTTAATAGAACAGAAAAGAAGAAACTAATAATGATAATGATAACACTAATAAAATGACAACAGCAATAATGAAAGGATTGGAATGTACAAATGATGTGCAGTGCAATTGCTCACCACCTGCCGATCGACACCCAGCTAGTCCCCGAGCGGCAATTCTCCCCCCACACTTCCCAGTTCCTATACTAGATGGGACGTCACATGGTGTGGAATACCCTGGTGGCCAGTTTGGGTCAGCTGCCCTGGCTGTGTCCTGTGCCAACTTCTTGTGCCCCTCCAGCTTTCTCGCTGGCTGGGCATGAGAAGCTGAAAAATCCTTGACATTAGTCTAAACACTACTAGCAGCAGCTGAAAACATCAGTGTTATCAACATTCTTCACATACCTAACTCAAAAACATAGCACCGTACCAGCTGCTAGGAAGACAGTTAACTCTATCCCAGCTGAAACTAGGACATAACTGTATGCTTTCTGCTGATATTTCACTTTGAATAAATAAAATTGTTTATATTATTGACTGTGAAACTACAAAATTACTGTGATATTGGTAGAGCAGGTTTTATACAGAAGCTTGTTATTTATAATCTTCTACATACTGCATGAAAAACAGGACTTGAAGTTTCACAAGAGTTTCAGTTCATCATATGTGGATTACATAGGAGTTCTCTCTGAAATTCATTCTTGACTCTATATTCTGCTAAAAGAAAAAAAAATATGTTCTATTTGCAGTTTGTATACTAGAATACCTAAATGAAGATATTTCAAGAATGCATATTTCCTGACTCAAGAATGTATAGAAATATTGTAGTTATAAAAAAATAAATAAATGTTTTAGTAATAACAAGCTGGGATGTGTGGATATGCAGACATGCATATAAATATATATGTCTATACATATATAAAAGTATATATGCACACCCCCTTATAGATTATATAGATAGAAAGATTTGCACAACACCAAACATATATTTTGTATATGATATATATAGGTAGCTTTGCTGGTTATGAGCAAAAAGACTTCTTTAGCCATAAAGGAGAAAAAGGGCATAAAAAGATTAATTCCAATGGATTTTCCAGAGTGATTCATTGACTAAAGCCTGCTGGGGATCACAATGGTAGCTGAATAAACAAGCTCTTTGTAGAAACTGTAAAATTATTCTAAAACTGTATACTTTACGTAGAAAGTTACCTCATCTTGCCATAAGTTTACATTTGTTCCCTTACCATCCTTTCCAAGCTATTCCCATATTAATTATCATTATTATATTTTGTGTTGTTTAATGTTAATGTTGCTAAATCATGCCCAAGAGACTTTGTTCCAGTAATGCCTGCCACAACATTGCTCTGAGAGCTCATGGTGAAGCAGCCTTAAAAGGTGACCTCCAAATCTTTTATGAGTTACTGCTTTCTAAGATAACAGTTCTTATCTGGTAGTACAACCTGCAGTTCTTTGTTGCAAAGTGCATTAATCTGTATCTGCATTTTGTTGGATTCTGACAATTTGACCAAGTGATGTAGATTAAATTCTAACAGTAAACTGCCCTCCTTTCTATTTACTATCCCATCAATCTTTGTGTCATATGCAAATTTAATCAGCTAAGATTTTATTTCATCATCTAGATTGTTTATAAGAATGTATTGAATACTGTTGGACCAGGAGTCTCTCTCAGGGGACCTTGCTTGGAACAGCCCTGCTCATTGATATCTGCCAATAAGCCTGTTTTTAATTTATCTAATGTGTGCCCTCTTGATTAAAAATCTTGCATTATAGGAAATTAAAAAGGCCATGTGACACAACTGCAAAAGCCTTAGAGAAGTCCAAAGATGCTATATCAACACAGTTGCCAGTTTTGTTTGACAAAAGATACTTTTCCATGAGACTGGAGCTGTATTCATGATATTTTTTGGTTTATGTTCTTCAGCAAAAGAGCCCTGAAAAGGGGTAATATTTTGTAAGATCAAGGTGAAATATCTTTTGTTTCTTCAGTCACTTCTTTTAGAGTCTGGAAAATATTTTTCACTGCCTCTTGTTTGTCTCTGAATACTCCCATGAGCTGGGAGAACCCAATTACAACCACTGGTAATTAAAAGTTTTCCTTTTAAAGTCCAAAATATTGTACATGCAATACACATGCACCTACATACATTTACAAACGCATGCACTGTATGAGTAACAATCTGTATCTGTAATTCTTACTTTCTTTAGAACCTGCCAAAATCAGTCTGAGCTTTTCAGTTTGTTTCAAGAAAACTTTAATATCCTATGTGTCAAAATGCGATATCCTTACTTGGAATATACCCATTCATTACAATGGAACAATGGGTGCAAATACAGAAATCATTTTAGGTCTCTATGATTATTGTTGTGCCATATTTTGACAACATTTATGACAATCTACAGGTTTTTTTCTAAGTCTTCTTTTCTGCATTGGCCTGCAATATTCGTGCACCTTTTTTTCTATATCAAGGAAAGGAGGTAAACTTGAACATGTAATGCATTTTGTCCCTTTTTGATCTTAGGAGAAAACTGGCCTTTGACATGCCAATTCATTATGTTTAGCATATAATTTACTTATAGGTTATGCAGTATTATGAGCAGTGAAGTCTCTGGGCCAAAGTGTCCTTACTTTTTGATCTGTACTGAAGTTTTACTTCTCTTTCAAATGAAGATGCAGTTACAGCTATTCACCTTCATCAATTCTTTGAATGCTGCTTTGAATCATAAAATAAAGACATGTTCTTATTTAAAGTTCATAAAAGACTTAAAAATCTTTGTACCTTTTAACAAGATGCATATTTTAATCAGGTTCAAGGGAAACTAAGTAAGTATATTTACTATTTGAACTGTTGAGTCTCCAAATCAAATTCAGAAAAGTAGGAAATTGACAATTTCTGCAAAAGTTAAAGGCTATTTTTATGTGTAAAACCTATAGACTTTTTGTAAATGTTCATAGGACAAACTGTGCACTTGATAATTCTCATCAAGTTGTAAACTCTGTACAACTAATTAAATCTTAAAGTAAGATATATTAATAGAAAAAGCTCAGAATAATACCAAAGCTAAGTAATATTTAGAAGGAAGGACAGATGCATGATAACAAATAAGAACAGAGACTAAAAAGCCAGCTTTCACAGAATTAATGAAAAGCCTAATTTAATTAAGATGGTCACTTCTGATTGTCAGGCAAAGCTGATCTCCTAGCAGCAATAATGCTGTGGTAATTTTGTTTTTGTTTTTTTTTTTTAAATTTTAATAAGCTGGTACAACTTTGAAAAACAAATATAATGTAAAAGCCTGAGCAAAATGTCTGGAAACCTGTACCTGCCATATTAATCGGGAGATGAGGGAAAGCAAGGTATAGAACTAAAGAAAGAAAATGGAAATCTGTCTCATTTGTTCTTCTTTCCTCTTATTCATACATGAACACATGTTTAAATTAACCTTTCCAAAGAGTAAATTGAGAACAGGGGCTCAAAGGAAAAATGGTATAAAGAAGGAAGCTTGTTCACTCACTGATCCCTCTCTGTACATAGCAAACACAGTGTATGTCCTGTGAAGCAAAGGGCGAGCTTCAGCTTTTTAGTCTTGGGGAATTAAAACACAAGAAAAGTTAAATTCAGTTTTTCTGTAAGAAGAAGAGGAATACATTTGCATCTCAATTTGGATTGACCAGTTGCTTTTGGTCTGGCTACTCTGGTAGGTATTATGTACCTCAGTGTGTGGTGTAAGACCTTAAGGTGGGCAGATCATCCTTCCTCCTACACAAATGGTATTTTCCAGAACATATCAAGCCTAGGTTAATATGTCCGTTTTATGCATACTGATGTTTGTACTTGGTGGTGGATCCAGAAATATAGGATAGGCTTCTCTATATGGGCTTCTTAGTAGAGTAAAGGTTCCGATCTTCAATGAGTTAAACTGCAGTACACTTAGGACAACTGACATCTTTACCACACTCTAAATGGGCATCACTTAGTGCATCACTGGAAGTGACTTATCAACCAACAACTTGCTCAGCTCACCTTATTTCAAAGTGATATTACCTCATTTTAAAATTAGGTCCAGCTATTGGACAGCTATTGGAGTGCAACAACTGTTCAAAGAGATTCTTTTGAATATTTTGGCAGTAGTACAGAAATTAATTGAAGATTCTTGCAATAACAAGTATAGAGAAAGTGTACAAAATAGAAGAAGGGAAGCGTGCTGAATATTGCAAATGCAGACTTATCACTAGTCACACACCAGAAATTCTGGGATAATTATCAGAGACTCCAGACTTCATGGGCTATGCAAAGACTTTGCTCTAACTGCCTGATGGCACCATCACACATTGGAAAGAATTTATGGTGATACAAGATCAAGCTTCTATTCCTATCTAGTCTGTTACAGGTCTAGTAAGTGCTCAGTTTTGTATTAGCAATGGTTGGGGTCGGTATTAATGAAGATGTGCAATGTTATTATTGCAGTTACTTATTGCAGGCTATGAACATAAGATAAAACCCGACTTTTAGAGAATTGTCACTCCAGGCAGCTGTGGTACCATGACATTTTCCTTCAACATGCTTTTCATCTTCCTGTCATGCACACTTGAAGCTGCTAGTGAAGGCGTTAATAGTTAAAAGTACTGTTGTTGGTCTTTGTGATGAGAGCAAGTCCATGAAAACCACTACAGGAAACACTGTCAAGATCCTGAGGAGATCTGAGATCTGGCCTTTACAAGCTTGGACAAACTGGTACAATATTCCTTCCCAATCATTCAGCCACCAGTAGGGTATCTGAGCTCCATCCAGCATTGCTGTAGCCCCAGAAGCCATATGCAGAAGCAGTAAAAGCAGAGCACATTTTATATGGCATTTACAATAAGCCTTTGAAAGACGGACTCTAAACAGTTCTGGAGGCTCCTGTTATTGCTGCAAGACCCCCAAGTATTTTCACACAGTCCAGATGTTGTTCGCATTCTGCTCCCTACAAAACTGTACTCATCTTTAGTTTTACAATGAACAATAATTGATCCTGTAACCAAGCCACCCAAGCAGAAATATTAACCATGTATTCAATTTGCTATGATAAAAAGACTGTATTAGGTTAGTATTAGGTATCATTAGACATTTTAGGGAAGATTAATTTCACAATAGGTAAATCACTACTATCATCGGTTTGAATTAAACTCTCTAAGAGCATAGGGTACCATTTTTTCAGCTGGTGGAGGCTTCTTGGTTGGGTTTTCATTTTAATGAATGTCATTTGGCATAGCACAGAGGTTTTGCTATCTTACAGCACAATAGACAGCAGCCAGAACTGTAAACACAGAGTTTTATTCATCCTGGAAATTTATGCAAGAACGTAGTCAGATCTGCCAAGAACCGAACAGAAATAAAATGTTTTAAACTATGAATATAGAAATTTTCTGTTTGGATAATAACTTTGTATGGGTACCAACAGGAATCTGAATGCATTGGAATTCTGATATGCTTTCTGGAACTTCCACAATTTTCCTCAGAGAAGAAAGCAACTGAAAAAACCCTTTTGGTTCATTATAGCAAGAACACTTCTGTACCACTTCTATTTCCATACCAGCATAGGCAGATATATATATACTTCATGGTTTTAGAATAATTTACCACGTTTGTCCCCAGTGATATCAAGTAAGTCTTTTTTGTAACAACATATGCAGTCTGGGAATATTAGGTTTCTTTTTCTGCTATAAGAAAAGGAGAAGTTTTAGAGTGGTTTCATTTTTTATTTAGAATTATTTAGTAGTATTTTCCTTGCAGAAAAGAAAGTTTTTAAATTGGAAATATTGCAAATTGCCCAGCATTACTAGAGTCTGTAACAGAATCTGTGTCAGAGATAGCATTCATTAAAAGACATTAAACTACTTATGAGATTCAGTAAAGCTGGGCCTCCATTCTTCATTGAGAGCTCTACAGTTTGTTTTTACTTCTTAGTTTTTGGGTTACCTGATTTGTTTTTTTTCTATTAGTAATTTTTAAGGTAGGTGCAGGAAAATTTTTTGTTTAGTCTATGGGGAAAGTTATTATATTAAAATATTTGTAAATTTATGTAAATGCATTCAATTAAAAACTTTTCTGGAAATAATTTTTGTTTTAAAACAATGCTGAAGTGACATGGTTATAATAACCAGGTAACCTCAGTAAAAGAGCACTGTTAGACTCTGTCTCTGAGTACTGAAATAAAAAAATACTTTAGCAATTGTGACTTTTATAAACCAGAGGGACAAAGAGTCTGACACATGAAAGCAGCATACTGTTTAGTAATGGCAATTAGTTCCATTGTTCATATAAAAGATTCACTCTTCAGACTTTCATTATCTTTGAACTCTTTTGCATAGCACTAGTATCAGTGATACATATTCTTGCATTGTAAAAACAGGGGCAAAGTGGCACTGACATATTTTTGCTGTTGCTCAGGGTACAAGGGCAGACTTGCAGTGTTGGTGACATTTGTGGTGGTGACATCAGGGCATCTTTGTTCCCAGACTTGCACTGACAACATTCTGCCTTGCCTCATAATAGAGCATCATCTCTAACTCTCTTACTTTTTGCTCAGTAAAGCAGCAAGGACAACTGACATTTGCTCCTTACATACCCTCCTCTCATGATCTTCTTCATTACTACAGTCTTTAGAGATTCAGTTTTGCAGAATTGCTCTAAGCACAGAATCTACATCAACTCCAGTTTCCAGAGGAAACCCTAATGAAATTCAGGGAGAGTTTCTTTAACAGAGTTTTGCAGAAAATAATTCCTCTGTGTCCAAATTAGAGTGGCCATGATATTTAACTTGAAAAGTTAAGCATAGGTGTGGTAAAGAAAGCAAAAGTGTGCTCAAAGGCCTTTTGCACTGTATTCCACTTCGTAACTGCAAGTGAGTACCTGCAGTTGTATCTTTAGGCTTTCCAACTGACTTCAGTATGTGATATTATCAGTTGCCTAGCTGAGGCTTTTAAACTGGGTTTCAATGGAATTGATCCTCAGACGCTCTAAAAACTCTGTCTTTGGAAGCCTGCCTCTAGATTTAAGTGTTGAAGTCTAAGTTTTATCTTCAAAAACTCTGCTCGGTTTCCATCTAACTCTGGGGGGCATTTATCTACATTTCAGTAGCTCATTCCTGATCTTTTCCAGAATTTCACATTTGCAGGTTGTGATTTAACCCCAGTAGGCAGCTAAGCACCACACAGCCTCTCGCTCACTCTTCTCCAGTGGGATGGGGGAGAAAATCAGAAGGGTTACAGTGAGAAAAATCATGCATTGAGATAAAGACAGTTTAAATGTAAAGCAAAAGCTGTGCACACAAGCAAAGCAAAACAAGGAATTCATTTGCTGCTTCCCATCAGCAGGCAGTTGTTCAGCCATCTCCAGGAAAGCAGGGCTCCATCACGTGTAACAGTTACTTCGGAAGACAAATGCCATCACTCTGAACGTCCCCCCCTTCTTTCTTCTTCCCCCCAGCTTTATATGCTGAGCATGACATCATATAGTGTGGAATATCCCTTTGGTCAGTTGGGGTCAGCTGTCCTGGCTGTGTCCCCTCCCAGCTTCTTGTGCCCCCCCAAGCCTGCTCCCTGGTGGGGAGGTACGAGAAGCAGAAAAGGCCTGGACTCTGTGTGAGCACTGCTCAGCCATAACGAAAACATCCCTGTATTATCAACACCGTTTTCATCACAAATCCAAAACATAGCCCCATACAAGATACTATGAAGAAATTTAATTCTATCCCAGCCAAAACCAGTACATGGGTATGTTAATGTATGCCTCCTTAGGGTCCACGATAGCTGATGCCATAAAAGTTCATGAGCTGGCAACTGTTAACTTCTGCTGGCAAATCAAGATTTAAGCGGCGTCACTAAACTTCTGTCTCACAAGCTTCCCCATTCTTTTCAGCTTAGATTCTCTCCTGTTGGGTAGTGCTCCTCTGGAGAGTATACTCATACGAACAAGTGACATCATCTCCTCCGCTATTTCCACTATGTGCCTTCTGCTCTGGGCTTGGCCTCAGGCTCCTTCATTCTAATGTATCTGGTGAGAGACCTTTTCTCCAGTCCCCTGAAACATGTGACTCACTACTCATCTGCATTATCTTGATTCAAAATGTATTCCTCCCTCTACAAGGGATTGTGGGGAGTTAGATTTTTGAGAAGGTAGCCTGTTTTACCTCTGAACATTTTTAGAGTACAGAAGTGATATTTTTGGAGCTGAAAGAATTTCTGCTTTAAGTATCTGTGGCATTGATATCATTGTAATTTGAAAGAGTAGAAAAAGAAATTCCTACATTCAAAATGGAAACTGCATCCTGATGCAAGCACTCATAAAGAGTTCCCAGCCATCAACCAGAAATCATCAGCTGTTTTGAGATAGATTTCCCAAATTGTCACACAGGAGCAAGCAATAAAAATGTTTTATAAATATGAGACAAAATGTCTGCAGTATATGATTTTTAACAACCACTGAAATAATTTCTTTGCATTTCACTAATAATCAAATATCTGTATGTGGAATTACTAGAGACTAAAAATGACACATTTATGAAAAATGAATCAATGATCAAAATAAAGCTTCCTTTTATTTCTCAAAGGCTACTCTCTTGCAATAATTAAACTAAGTGAAGTCACAACATTAATGGGATGATCATCAATTCTGTTCCAGCTGCTTTGAGACATTCCAGCTGAAAACGCAAAAGCAAAGCTTAATATTGTTCACTTTCTAACCCTTGCATACAGGCTCTTTTGGGAGAAGTGGAGAATGACCTTAGGCTCTGGCGCATCTCAGCTGCCAGAATAGCTCCTTGGGCAGCCGGGCTGCTGTAAATTGCAGTATGGATTAGATTGCCCCTGGCTGATTCTAAAGTCAGGGGAATAAAAATATGGCTTTGTTTCCATTTTCTCACATGTGCCAGCTGAGGAGCCAGCCTTAAAAGTTCACTTCTTGCTAAAGGCATGCAGGGGTGCCACAGACAGAGCTGATAGTCATGTGTGCCTGAAGGACTGGAAACTATCAGCTAGCCTGTGAACCGGCACATTCACTTGTGTCCTTCCATGTATTTGTGCAGTGCTTTGTACAGTGGATGCCTAACACTTTCTGGTGCCTTTGGGTACCCTTGTACTGCAAATAAATAATTCTACACTATATATATGTGAGCAAGAGAGAATATTCCTCAGTATTCATCCAATAAACGGTCTCATTTTACAAATATTGAATATTCTGGGAATTAAAAAACATTGATATGAAGACAATGTCTATGCAACTCAAGACAGAAAAGCTAATGATATGCTTAAAAATCTAGAAAATTATAATGTTTAAAAATATTCTGAAAATGTATTGTTTTCTAAGAAGAAATCTTTAAAATGATTAGATGATGAAGTTTTAAATTGCTTTTTGAGAACTGCAAACTTATTCCTTTTTCAGTGATTTAATTTCAATAAAAAGGAGACTTCTCTAAGCGCTGGGATGTTCACTTCGATGGATTTCAGCTCAAACATGAGCTAGCCCACAAATTCAGCTATCTCCACTCTGTTTCTGTAAGCATTCGAAAACAGTAGTAGAATCCCTTGTACGATTCAACACGCTGTGTGAGCTCTGCTACAGGACAAGCCTTACCTCGGATGTCTTAGGTCAACAGTGAAATCTATTGGTAAACATGTGCCATGGATCTATCCCAGTAGCCTTTCACCTTTGATTTTTACATAAGTACACTCACACAGGAAGGAGTATTAAAAAGCTTTCTATTTAGAACTTACACTGTATAGACTCTGAAAGTATATAAAAGCAAGATGCTGCGAAGTCTACAAGATGATACATCTATTATAGAAATAAAATATTATGAGGTAAATATCAACGTATGCCTTCCTACACCCTTAAGAATTTAGTCCCGCAAAGAAACAGCTCAAACCTTTTTGAAGTTTTATGACAGGTTCCTTCAATATTTGGAGTTGGGAAAGCCACTTCTTTTCTACCTCAGGCTGATGAAAGAGGAACTTTACTTCAGTCTTTTTAAAACATGAAAGGGGCAAGATCACTAACATCAGAAGCCTTGTCCCTTTTTTCTAAGAATGGTTCTTTCAAATCTTCAAACAAGAAAATACTTTCCTCTATAGTCTCCTGATCTTCCACCAGATGTTGGGCCACATAGAATGCTTTAATCCCACCGGGCTCCGTATGCGTGTGTGTGTGTGCTGGTGTGGCCATGTCCATGTGTATGTTAGAGGAAAAGATAAACCTTTCACTTTCAAACACTATGAAGATTGTAAGAAATGGTATTTTAATTATATGCTATTACTTTAGCTCATCTGCCTGCTTATGTAGTCAAGAATCAAGAACAATAAAATGTTATCATTTATTATATTAAAATTAAACAAGGAAAAGCTATATCATAAAAACTACACCATAAAAAGGGTAAGACAATTCTGTTCATTTTTCAACAATGAATGTACCCAGACCTCCCATCACTTTGCAAAATCTCACCTGTTTTTAAATACATTGGGAAAACAATGTATGATTATTATTTAATCTATAATGGCTACCACATATTAAAGGAGTTGGTACAACTAAAAACGGGAGCACCCAGCTCTCATTCCCTCAGCAGTCCCCAGCCTTTCACATCCTACCTTCACAGTACTCTACAGAATATGAAGAAGAAGTAAAAATCCAACATGAGTGTGCATAAATATGGTGCTTGAAGGAGGAAAAAAAAATCATAGATCCATGCCCCCTCCTGGGTTGTATACCCTCAAAATTCAAGCTGAAGGGAATCATTCTAAGCATCTCTATGCAATCTAACAGTAACAGTATAGAAAAAGATGAGGTTGGAGTCTCAAGTAGTCAGACTCCAGTAGTTCAAGCCATAAAATCTTAGATTAGATCTTAAATCAGACTTGAGTGGTAATTAGGTCCTCAGGCCTTACAATGGTCCTGCAAACTTTCCCCTTCTATGTCCAGAGCAGTTTCTTGCTTACATAATTAAAATGAGTTACTTTCATACACTTTTTACGCATGTTGAAAAATGCCTTAGATACACTCTTAAAAGAAATAGTCCTGTGGTGACATAGGGTTAGCTGATTTACTTCAGTTACATGCACTTGCTGAACTTTTCAAAGTGCTCGACACTAAAAGCTACTTATACATAATTTATATCACACTTGCTGGCTGAACTCTGTTCTCATACTTCATGCCTGCCGTTCTCATGAGCATAATAGCAAGAATTCATCATGTATATGTATAGCATTCTGATGCTGTTTGCAGGTTGATAAGGATAAAGATACAGTGAAAAGATAAATAGATGGTGGTTGCGTCAAAGCCCTGGGCTTATTAGAATTTAGGAGGGGAAACTTTATTCTTTCATATTTACATTAACTCTTGGGTACCATGTTTTATACTGCAGTACAGTACTGGTAAATGTTAAGTGTCCATGTTTCCTTATAGGACATGGTTAATTAACACAAATTCCAGTTGTTCTTTGTTCTTATTAGGGCAATTCCAGAACTGTCTTAAATACATTTCACTCTCTTGGAGCCACTTCAAATTCATAATAGCTATGGAGCTGGACTTTATATGTATACTTTATTCCCAGTAGCATCAGGGTAAATAAATAAAGATTTGTATTTAAATATTACCATGTCAGAAGGATTTATTGAGAGTTAGCTGATCATGTGGAGTAAATTCCATGTTTGTAGTATACAGGACTGAAAATATTTTTTCTCTCAACATAATGATGGAGGCCAAGAGGTGTGATCCTTCTCAGTGAGTCTTCCAGAAAGCTGGACCTGTACAACGTGCCTTCTTAAGGCAGCATGTGGATGGCCTGAACTCCATCTTCTTTAATGTTTGCCTATTTGACTCTTTCCACAAACAAAAAAAAGAAAAACTAAGGATTAAAATAATCAAGCAGGGAAACAAACTGGCCCTAACACATAAGTTAAAGCAGAGTTGACTAAATTTCTAAATTTCAGTGAATGCATAGTCTCTTTCAATTGCCTCTGTCTCAAACCTTTCCTTAATTTTTTCAAAAACTTTACAAGATTGGCCAAGATTTACAGGCCTCTAATATTTATGTTTTGTTGGTTCACTATGGACACACTGAAAAGCAAAAGCTTTCATTTTATTTTTCAGTAGACAGGAGCCTGTCTATTGACATACTAACAAAGCCTTCACGGAAGCTCTACACAAATCTTCTGTAAAGTTGCGTTGTCCTCTGGGTAACTACTGTCATGTGACCAATTGCATAAAGAGAAAGTAAAATGTAATGATTTAACCGGACTATCCTGCTGGCAAAAAATATTAAATAAAAATGTTTCTAGAACTTTGCAGCTTTGTGGTTCATAAGTACTGATCTTCATGTTTGTATCGTCCAGTAAGAAAAAAAAAAAAAAATCATCTGAAAATAATGTGCAATAAAACATGACTAATTAGTAATAGAGATTATTTATCATATGCATTAATTTTTTAAGGTTTTAAGTGATTATTTAGGATATATTGCAGATATGCTACCCAGTCCACTGCTTTCAGAGATTAGCTCTGAATAGAGTTAGTTAGCTCTGAATAAATTACTCTGAATAAATCAAAAACTTTTTGTGGGATAGAGTAGCTCCATGCAGAGACACCAACAAACTACGAATCAGTTTCCCACTGAGAGGCAGGCCTAATTAGACAGGTTGAGTGCTGTACTAACATGACTATGCTGCCCTTCATGCTGGTGGTGGTTTGGGACTCTATGCATGGCACTGCTCTGCCTGGAGGGCCCTATTAAAACCTTCCCATTTTAGGTTGAAATCCCTTCTCCATTCAAGTCCATGGTGAGATTCCTATTGCCTTTAACAGCACCCAGTCTTACCTGTTTTAGAATCCACTTCATTAAATTGGTAGTTGCTCTGGTACTCTAACAATAAAGATGAAAGTATGCATGAACAAACTTAGAAAGGCTGAGGAACAAAAAGATACCACAAGAAACTTACAAAAAAAAGAAGTCTGCAAAAGATCCACAAATTCACTAAAATAAAGATGAAAGAAAGCAAATGTCTATTACTTAACAGAAAGAAGGACCAAATAACAGATGACATCACAAAGTGCAAAATCTTCACTTTTTTCTTCATTCTTCACCAAAAAGGTTAATTGTGACCAGAAGCTTAACATAATTAATACTAACAACTAAGTGCTAGAACTATAAGCCAGAATTGGTTAACAGACAGAAAAGTTCTTAGATGAACCCAATCTGTTCAAATCACCATGATTTAACAACATTTTCCCCTAAAGTATTTATGAGCTAAAATCCTCTCTGAACCATTAGCAGTCACCTTAGAGAACTTTCCAGAATAAAGTCTGAGGGGATATCTAATGCAAAACCACAACTAGTAAACTAGAAAGGAAAAGAGTATTATGTATCATCTGCCAAGCTTATACATAAAATGATGCTGTAATAAATAATTAATCAGTGATTTTCTCTGTGAGTACCTAGAAAATCTGAAGTTGATTACAAGTAACCACAACAGAGTTACTGAAAACACAACAGAGTTACAAATCACAACAGGCCAATCTGATATCCTTCCATGATAGCACAAATAAGTGGGTAACAGGGAAGTATTTACATACTCTTTCTTTGCTGACATGTGATGATTCCATATGACACTGTCAGAAGTATGGAAATACGTTCTCACTGGGAATTACTGTAAAATCAGTTGAATCACTTAGCAGAGACTTCTTAGCATCTGTTCACTGTCAGACTGAAAGAAATACTTGAATGCAGCATTATGCAATATTTGCATTTACAATTGAAGGACTAGTATATGTGGATAACATTAACTGGGAAGGTTATAGACATTCTGGAAGGTAGAATTATATTCAGCATGATTTTGATAAACTGGAGAAATGGTACAAAGCAGTAAAATAGAATATAACAAAGAGATGCAAACTGCCTAGGAAGGAAAAGAAAATGCAAAATACAGAATGGCTCAATAGGCAGATATACTGCAGAAAAGGGTCTAAGGATTACAATGAGTTGCAAATGAAACATCAGTCTATGTTGCAAAACCAGCAGAAAAAGGATGATTTAAAATATGTAAGTCCTGAGACATACAGAGTAACTATTTCACTCTAGTCAGCATTTGGGAAGCCTTGATGGGATTACTGAATGCAGTTTTAAGTACTAAGGAAAGAAGGGGATGAGATAGAAGCAACAAAAGGTTAATAGATGTGGAAAATATGACCACTGAGCAAAGGCTGAATGAAAAAAATGAAAAACCTTTCTTACTTATTCTTGAAAAGAGAACCTTGGGGTGACATGATAACAGTCTTCTAATATACAAATTGTTGTAAGGAGAACAATCATTTGTTCTCAATGTTGCCACCAAAAGCAAAACAAAAATAATCAGTTGCAGTAGGAAAGATTTATGTTATATATCATGAATGCCTTTTTATTACAGTTAAGAACAGGTTACCTACATCGCTTGCGGAATGCCTGTCATTAGAGATTTTAAAGAGTAGTTTTGATAGATTACTGTTAAGATTGGTCTAAATATACTTGTTCCACCCTCAAAGCGAGATGATGTGATATTCTGAGTTCCTTTGCAGCTCCACATTTCTAGGACTTTACATTTCTTTGAAAAACCTTTTAATTTAAGCTTTTAAATTGTGGTTACTCTCAAAATGTTGTTTGCATATTTAACAAAATGATAAGGATTTTTTGCCCCACCAGAAAAAAAGCATTAAAAATATGATACAGCCTTGACGTTGGAAGACTTAGGAGTTTTTCTACTTGTTTGTTTATTTAGTGCAACATAGTGTGTAAGTGAGGGAACAATATATTCCGTATACTATAAATAAAAAAATGTTTCAGTAAAAGAGTTTAGTAAACCTTTTTCTAGCTTACTCTGCTGAATGAAAGGAGCAATCTTACAGCATAGCAATTGTAGAAGTAACTGTTAATTCAGCATATCCTCTCTAATGTATGTATTTGTATTTCACCATAAAAAAATTTTTCTGAGTGACTTAGATCATGAAGTTTCTTGAAAAAAATTCCACATTATCTATATTTATAACATCTCTTAGGTCTCCATATAAAACAAAGGCCACTGAGGCAGGAATAGACTTTTACTAACTTGTGTGCAAATGGGAAACAAATCTTTGACCAAGGCCTTTAGTCACTAAATAAATAAGGATTATCATAATGTATAAAATCTTGGCAAAACTCCCCTGAAGGTCAGCGCAACCCTCACTTGGTTGAATGGATTCATCTATGCCTTTAAAGGTGTATCTGTTTCACCAAAAGAATGAAATTTAATTTAAATGTGAAAAGGTAAAATGAACTGGGTTTTGCATTGGTGACTTAATCATGAACAGAAGGAGAGCTCTGATGTATGATGTAGTCCAGGATGAAAAAAAAAAAAAAAATTACTGTTCCACCTTAACCATGGATCTGTTAGCATTTAAAAAAATACATTTCTTGCTTTGTATAGAAAATATCATAATGGCTTTTATAAAAAATCATTCCTGTTAATGGTACTGGAATATTCTTTACATTAAGTTACAGTTAGCTATGCTTTTCATTCCATCCCTGGTATTTGTGGGACATTTAAAGTCAGATATAATTTCACTATTACTCTGATTTCTCACAAGTATTCATTGTTAAACTATGCAGGCAACTTACATTGACCTGTAATGTGACACCTCCACCAGGATGAGATCTGTACTGCCCTAATTGTGAATTTCAAGTTGCTTACAATGAACAGAGAAGACCATACACTTTTTAATGTACTCACAACTTGTTTCTGAGTTAAAACAAAATGAAAAGTTCATGCATTAAGCTACCTTACTCTTTGGGTAGTCCATTGAAAACACCTGTCATCTTAAAAGGTTCAATCATTAATCAGACACTTATGAGTGGCTGAGTAACAGCAATGCAGCTTATTTTTGGATTTGCTTCTTATGACTATTACTTGAATTCAATCTGGACAGTACATACCCAATGGATATAAAATACTTTCATTTAAAACCCCTGAATTTCACAAACATTTTTTCAAAAATATCACTGAAATAAATGAAACATGTCATAACAGAACTCACCTCCTTTCCTGTAATAATAATGCTAAAGACTAAACACGAAGCAAAAATAAGGATAATCTCAAAATTATGTTTTAAATACATCTTTCCAAGAATGTTTTTAGTGTTTACATCTAAACACTATGCCCTCTAAGAACAGATTTTGAGGGGAATTTTACCCTTTGTATTAATTGAGGTTGCATTTTACCACTTTTGATGTCAGAAATGAGATAGGTTGGCTTACCTTTCACTGAGTGTGACTTAGGTTATGGGCTAGGATCCAAATAATGACATCATTTGGTCCCTATTCACATATATAATAAGGAGCATGGAGAGAATAATTTCAATAAGGCCTCTGTACTTGTGGTTGCAACCACCTATGTTGAAGCAAATACTATTTCTGTGCAAAACAAATGAGTCCTCAATTACTGTATACAGCTTTCATATTTGTCTTTTTAAAGGTGCTTTACATGACCTACAGAATTTTAATGACCCTTATCAGGCACCAGCTGAATGAGTTTTTTTGGTGTACAACCCTGTTTTAGTCACCTTCACTTCACCTCATTCTTTTGTTAGATCTGGTATTAAGCCTAACCTAATGATATAAAGTTTTATCTCCCTCAGTATACAACTGAAGTGGTTATAGAAATAGTGAATATTTTTCTTAGAATACTTTGGCCACAGAACATATAAAAATGTCTGAAACATATTGAAGATATTTGCCTGGAAAGTCTGTTTTCAAGCTTACACATACCTTAAAACAATTTAAAGTGTTGTCTAATTTATCTTGAAGTTATTTAACTGGCACAAAATCAGAACAAAAAAGGAGAAGAAAGTATAGGCTTCTTTGACCATTTGTTGTACTGAAAAATACCAAAACAATGTGTTAATAATTATTAGTCCGTAAGGTATGTGGTATTTCTTGTCTCTCTGATTGTTATTTGTGTACCATCTATGAGTTCTGAATTTTGTTTGATATTGGAAGCAGAAATAATAATATAACAGAGTTGAAAAAAAAAGATCACCTAAATCACCTTAACTGTGTGTTTCTTTCTTTTATATTATATAATCTAATATTATTTATCTGAGTGATTATTCACAACAGAAATCATATATTTATTGGAGGTAAAATGTTACTTTACAACACAAATGAGGAACAGGAGTTTCAAAACTTTCTAATGGTCTTCTTACTGAGGCAATTAAACAAGTTAGGTAAGAGATCTCACTGCACAGTTCACTAGTAAGACAGTATATCCAAATGAAATTAATTATTTTGTAGAAACATGACAAGAGCAATTAAATTTAAGTGTCGATCTTGGCCAGTGTATCTTGTCATAGCCTGCTCCAAGCCTCTGGGTTGTAAGATTAAAAGATTGAACAGATTTAATGTTTTTTTAAATTACCATCTCCTGTTTATCTACAGTGTATAAACAGGTACAAATTTAATTTTTTAAGTGTTAGTTAAAAAAAACCAGAATACAATATACTTTTGGACCAATAATTATTAATCAATATATCTTCAATTTTTAGTAGTGAGTATTGTCGAAAACATGTTATTGAACTCTACTTTGTACACTCAATCCACTGATATAATAATAATAATTTTAAAAAGTCTTGAAAATGTCACTAACTAGTTTAGGTAGTGAGTACATTCTGTGAAATCTATTTGTAGTCATTCAATGGAAAAAATGGAGAAAAAGTCATCACCTGACCTGACTAACACCCTTGTACTTTTGAAAGTTATTTCTAAAGACTTGGATAGTACTTAGTGCAATTATAGATGCTGAAAAATAATAAATTAAAAAAATTAGAATTTTTGAAAGATTATATGGAGCTTTCAATTCATGATCCCAAATTGATTTGGGATAAAAATCAGTAGTAAGACACAGTAGAATCAAAAGGTTTGGAATTATTTGCAGCTGGTTCTTGGGCACCATGAATAATGCATTTTGGTTACTATCACGTTTCCTGTTAAGAATCTTTTAGAACAGAAATGAGACCTCAGACTTCCTGGTATGGATTTCTGTTTCATGTACACAGATACATTTTTCAATGATATTCAATGGTACGTTGAGTACTACAATTATGTAGGGATTTGAAAAGAAACATGTCACAAAAGAATACAGAAATATACATTACAGTACAAAGCATAAAGTAAGGCCAGAAAAAGTTGGAGTATTGAATTATATTAAAGGATTAAGTTTTAAGTTACAAAAAGTATTTGCATTTATAAGACATGATTTAATTATTAAGTAATGAATGATAGCTTTGTTCTAGATGATAAAATAGGACTGTATACCTTATAGAAAAATAAGCAAAAGCATAAAACCACTGACAAACCAGCAATTGTGCCAGTCTCTGGGAGGGATGCACTGACTGATTTTAAAAAGACTTGTAATGAAAACGATAAGTAACATAGTGTTATTCTGAGTCCAGCAGTTATGCAGATGGTCCATGCAGTGGCTCTGACTCTTCAGGAAGACACAGAAGTGGCTCTAAGGGAAGGCAGTTCCACAGGGATCTCACAAATATTTCCAGCAACCATTCTAGGGCCGGCAGGTGCATCTATACCCCGTCATGGCAAACAACATAAAGGTATTCAAGTTAATGTCAAGTCAGTCGGGATAGCTGCCTGGCATAGAAAAGCACTGTGTAGGAATACTAATTCAGGTATTAAAATCAGTGCGGATGAATTAGCAATGCTAATTGACATAGTGCCTCAGTGAGGCACTTGTACTGCTTTTGGTACTGGTGCTTCTATCTCTGCCAGGCTTTCGTGATCACTTGCGCCATGTGGTACCCTGAGCACAGAGTATTTGTTCAGATGGAACTTCTTTTGAATCTAAAAGAATGTCAAGTGTTTTCATATCTTTCTTCAACTTTAAATCTCCATTTATAGCGACAAAGAATACCAGAAATACCAAAATAAAACTGTTATCAGGGCATATATGACTAGACTTTTAAACAAAATTATTAAAAGAAATTTAAAATATTGGGGAAATAAGAAGAAAGTATGTATATTACCTAGATAAGAAATAGTATTTTCCGTATGTCCTCTATGGTCTTAGAATTATTTTGATTTTTGAACATCAATATACATTTTACTCAGAAAAAAATATTTCAAGATATTGCCTTGATAAAGTGTAATTATAACATAATCACATGGGATTTTCCAAAACAATCATGCTGACCAGTCAGCAAGGTCAAAATTATTATTTACTTTGTTTATGGCAAAGCCTGATAATCACTAAACCCTCCACAAAGTGTTATGTAACCACATTTCTAAGAAGTTTGAAATGATAAGACTTTTAAATTTCTTTGAAATATATAAATCTGCTGAATTTTTGATTCTCTGATTGTGTTTACTAATCATTATTTATTGATCTTTATATACTGTTAATCTGTTATTCATGCTGGTTTTCAGATCTTTTTTAATTTTAAGCAAACTATTGCAATCTGTTTGCACAGAGTCCCATGCCAAAAATATGCATTGAGAACAGCATGTGTTATTGTGATATACTAGAATTCAAGCAATAGGTGTTTTTCACTTCTAATCACCAGAATTTGCATTTTATGAAATAGCAAAAATTTATCTTAATACCTTTCCTGATAATTGTAATTGGTGTGTAACTACAAGAGTTGTGTCCACTCAGTAGAAAACACATAAAAGCTCCCTTTATAAATGATATGATGATTTTTTTAAAGCACTTTTATGTTGAAAGACTACTGCATGTTACAGCCTGCACTTCTTGTATTAGAGCTAGTTTTGTCAGATCAACAGAGCCTTGAATGTGTTTAGCACCAGGGGAGGCTGATGCAGGGTTCTGCTTCAGGGATTTGTGAGGCTCATTATCATACCGTATGAGTTATAATTACACTTCTTGAGAGTAGGAGGATGCTTTGTCAAAATCTCGAGGATGTATAAGATAACATTTCAAGACCTATTTGTAGCTCTGGAACAACAAACGGATACATTGAAAATAGAGTATGGCTCTATTTGCTGTGCACTACACTGGTACAGTTGTTTTTATCATAGCATCTATAGTTTCTCAGGGTTCCTACTGTCTCTGCTTCTGTTTAGAGAAGTTTTCATGATGTTCCATGTCTCATAATACTTTGCAGCCCAAGTAAAATTTGTATTAGATGTATTTCAAAATTAAATTCCCCCTAATGTTATTTTAAAGCCCTTCTCCAGGCTGTGATAATAGCCAGAGGAAAAAAAAAATGATATGATGAAGAAGTTCTTTTTTTTTGTGCTCTTGATTTAGCCTTGCTGCAGTTAGTGAGCATTCACCACTGAATTACCTCTAAATTCAAGCTTTTGCATATATGTGACAGAATAAGACATGAAAGGCTACAGCTTGATAAATACTTATTTCAGTGCCTGTGCTGATTCAGGCAGTCCCTACATATCTGGCACTCCTTATCTTCATTTCCCTTGCTTAAAAATAACTAGGGAAAATGGCTTGTTTTTACCCTGCATCAATTTTTCAGTCCCATGCCACAGATCTGCAAACAGTTGTACTAACTTAACTGAGGAGATGGCATAAAATCTACAATGATTGATAAGAACTCCTTAAGACAATACTGATGATGAAAGAAATGCTCTTCAAAATACACTGCAAAGACACAAATTAAATGAAATTCCTTCTTCTGTTATGTGCAAATGTGAATAAGAGAAAGGGAAGAGCTGTTTGGAACCAACTATGCATTGATTTTTCTATTGTGCACTACTAATTTTTTTACAATCCTGATACTTGTAGTATATAGCTTTATTTTTTTCATCAATAAATGAATCAGATTTTTTTTTTTTTTTAAAGTGCAAAACCACAAGCAGTTAAGAAATGAAATCCTATTTTAACCCCAACTACTCTTCCTATGCAGGAAAACCAGGCTTTATTAAATTGTCTTACTATGTTTAAGTTTATTAAACTGGCTTCATTCAAATTTTTTTTGTGTGTGTCTTCTGAGTGCTTCTTACTCTTTTCGCTTCTTGAATTCCTATAGCATGATTTAATGTGATTCTTAATATGCTTAAATAATCTTGAATATATTTTCTTAAATATAAAAGTACTTCACTGATAACTTATCATTAACAGTATGTACCCAGGAAAATTCTGGATAACAGATATACCAGGAGCCTCTGTTCTCACAGAAAAATGTGACCTGAAGAATTCTTTTTAATAATGGGTGTGCCCATCAGCTTCCAGAGGTCAATTCTCTACTACGTTTTGGATTATACTGCATTATTTTACTTCTAATGAGTTATGTTAGACTAATGTAGCATTGTATATGGGCAAAATAGATGGATACAGTTCTTCATTTAAATTAAAGACTAATCCAAGTTCTTCTAAGATCTTAGTTTTAAGATCTTATCATTTCCAAGGAAAAACAGATAACAATGTCATTGATTCTCTTAATTAAAGTTTCTGCCACTGAATACTTCTTTACAAGAGAAATACAATAATAATTACAGTTGTGCACAAAGGAGTCTGCAGACTGTGAAGGGACTATTTCAAATGTCTTCTTTTTTTAATCTCAGTAACAGAAGCAATACATTTATTTTTGTTTAAGAGGTTCTTCAGCATTTCTAATCAATGTCAGATACATCTCTTTTTCAGTTATTTTATTCCCCAGTAGGTTCCCTTTCCTTCATCTGCATGTCATCTTGATTTTTTGCAAATACGATTGGACCCAACCTAAGTCTACTTTTCTTTATAGTGGTATGTCAAGTGGGTGCCTTATTGATTGCTTGCCATTCCTTTATAAGGTTTTTTTTTTAATGCAAGATTCATTTTATATTAAAATATCAGAAAACAAACACATTCAATTTTGACCCTCAGTCTCCAAACCACTTAAGAAATACTGTCATAGGGTCCCACTGAAATAAAAATTAACATCAATAGGACCAGGGCCACAGAGATGAATTCTGAAATAACACACAGCTTTTGGTTATTAAAGGCATTTGCCATTCACCTCATTTTTCTCTTCTAATTTGGAGAAATTTTCTGACAACCACTTTTTTTAGCTTCAATAAATATAAATTTTAATTTTCAATAAATAATAATTTTCATTTATAAATTATAAATAAGGGTTAAGCCAAATTTCCTAGTGAAAGGACATTTATTCTTTGTATTATTTTAATTACCACTTCAAGGGACTATGTACATTCATCTCAAGTACTAAAGAAAAAGTCTTCAGGATGACTTTGGAATAAAATTCCTCATATTGTTATTCCAATGCCAGGGTTACAAGTCGTTATTCCACTGCTGAGCTTGTTACCTCTTTTGCTTCCAGGAATCTATTTGACTTTAAATATGATTTTGAATTGACAAAATTGTATGATGTGACCTATTCCTTTTAGCACCTTGTCAGGATAGATTTGCCCCCTCAGCTCTGATCTTCACAATTTTTATTTTTATCCTGTCTGACTTAGTTTTTCTGTGCATGACAAACATTTGTTCCTGTCTTAGCTATGGTGTGAGTATGTGTTTTTAAATACCAAATTAAGAAATACTTAGCTAATATTCTATATTGATGATCCAATGTACTATTAATACATAGCTCATAAGTTGAAAGAGAGTCACTTTCAAGAAACAAGGAAGTGTTTAGAGGGCAAGAATAATGAGTCTGGATTTGGACTTAAACTAAGGTTTCTACAATGGATCACAGCTTAGGACACTGATTCACAAGTATGATGGCTTCCTTGAGTTGCTGCAGAAAGTCCCACTGTGTGGCCTGCCTTTCTCTGCCTCCTTTATGCATAAACAGACCAGGCAACACAAAATGCTGAAATATCTTCCCTTCAGAGCTTGGTATGTTAAGGCAAAATAGCCCCATTGGAAATTTCCTTCTTTCTATGAGTCTGTAGTTTGCTCTCAGTGCAAAGGAGTGCAAACCTCTAAATTAGGAGCAGAGTGTACAGCTGTGGATGATGTTTTCTCTAGCTATTTATGAATCTGTTCATTCACATATGCAAGGGCTAGCATAATTCACGGAGCAAATATTTTTCAAGGTCACTTACAACATTCTTCACTGCAATGACTTCAAATTTGCTGTGGGGTTTTGCTGGACTTTATCTCTTTCAAGAACAGTATTTCAAATTTTGTAGAAAGCAGACTTATTAACTAACCTAATTATATATTTGTCAAAAATAATGACCTCTTCATATTGCTTGTTTTTGTTTTTTAGTTAGTTAAATATTTTAGTAGCTGTAGGCTATAAAATCTGTCATTTATTGTAAGAAATGGGGTGGAGTAGAATTCTTCCCGTCACAGCTGATGACACCTAATTATATACCAGAAAATAGAACTCCTTGGGGAAGAAAAGAATTCAGATCATGCTCAAGTGCAATTGTTTAAGGCTATTTTGGATTGTGTGAGTATTTATGAGCTCTATTAATAATAAATGAACTAATGTTGTAGCTCTACAATTTGCAGACAACCTCATCTGACCGTTGAGAAGATGTTGGCTTTCTGGCAATAATGAAAGTACATAAATATTAATATCTTAAGAAAAAAACCTCTTAGCACTGTAAAATGGTTGAAAGTACATAAAATGTAATGAAAAATATGAAAACTATTGGGCATTGCAATTTGGGGTAGCTAACTGTTTCCTCATTTATGGTTTAAAAGCCACATTAGATATTCTCTCAGCAACAAAAGCCATTATATTTTTACCCTTCAACCAGTTACTTAACCGAGAGTATTAATTACTTGTTGAATCACAATGCTGGAGGAATATAACGATGCACAGAACCTTTGTAAGCCTCTGCACATAACTTTTTGGTGTACTTTTTATACCTGTCTAAAAGCTAAATTAATGCTACGTAATTCCAGGCAAGTTAAAAAAAAAGAAATAAACCCCATGTAGAAGAGCACTTAGCATACTCACTTTGTAATTTTATGTTGATAGACACACAGAAGCCCATACAAATGCCAGTAAATCCCTTCTAAGCACTTGTTCCCAGTTTAAAAATATTGACAGTTACAAAGCTTGTTAGCATTTTGTTTGGGGCTATTCTTACTTTGTTACATAATTAATTCCACAAAATTTGTACCATACCTAACAGGAATATAATTCACTCATGCTTTCTATTGTTTATGATCATCATTAGAATGCCAATAGAGCAGGACAAAATATAAAACTAGCATTTGCCTTCATTTCTTGAAATCTGAGGACATGCATTTACCCACTCTGATCAAGGTGGGTGTTTACACTTGTGGCACACTCCAAAATTAGGAAAATAAGAAGCACCCACTGAATTGGGAGTCAGGATAGTTCTATTCCTTCCACTCGGATTTACAGCAGAGAAAGTTTCTGCTTGCTTGGTGATTTCTATGCCAGTATGTGATGTAGGTGCATCCTGGGAGTCCTACACATCCTGGGAGCTGGGTCAGAAGTGGAGAGAAGACACAGAGAAAGTGTCAGAAACTTTTACAACTCTGCAAGTCACACATGCTTATTTTCCTGGTGGGTCCAGCAATACTGTGTAAGCTTTTTTTCTTTGATTTTCCTACAGCTAAATTGTCAGTTATACCAAACAAGGACAGAATATTTTTATCTCTGAATTCGGTCAGCGTAACCAGGGACTGTAAAAGATTAAAAAAATAAAAAGACAAAATACCAACACAAGTTAATTGCTTTTATCTCCTGTCAGTGAATTTAGTAATTCTTTTCAGTAGCATAAACATGTATCTTTACCATCACACAATTTCATATGACTACTCACATATTTATACATCAGATCTAAGTGTAAAATAATGGAAGGCTCCCCTGGCAGGACAGGATGGACACAAAAGCATGAGGGTATAGAATAACAGAATCATAGAATCATTTAAGCTGGAAAAGATCTCTAAGATCATCAAGTCCAACCATTAACGTAGCACTGCCAAGTCCACCACTAAACCATGTCCCTAAGCACCACATCTACACATCTTTTAAATACCCCCAGGGATGGTGACTCAACCACTTCCCTGGGCAGCCTGTTCCAAAGCTTGAGAAACCCTTTGGTAAAGAAATTTCTTTACCTTTTGGTAAAGAAACCTCCCCTGGTGCAACTTGAGGCCATATCCTCTTGTCCTATCGCTTGTTACTTGGGAGAAGAGACCAGCACCCACCTCACTACAACCTCCTTTCGGGTAGTTGTAGAGAGTGATATGGTCTCCCCTCAGCCTCCTCTTCTCCAGACTAAACAGCCCCAGCTCCCTCAGCCGCTCCTCATAAGACTTATGCTCCAGGCCCTTCACCAGCTTCGTTGCCCTTCTTTGGACACACTCCAGCACCTCATTGTCTTTCCTGTAGTGAGGGGCCCAAAACTGAACACAGTACTCGAGGTGCGGCCTCAGGAGTGGTGAGTAGAGGGGAACAATCACTTCTGATTATAACACTGAATCTGAAATGCAAAGCAGTACCAGAGATACAGCTGTAGTTCAAGGTTTACAGTAGCAGCTACAGAACAGATCTGACTTCTTACACAGCTTGATACAGCTCTATATATCAAGCCACTTTATGAGCTACACTTTAATCAAAAGTTGTAGCTCAGAGAAAGATAGTTTGATAAAATTCCTTTCTTGCTCTTGTCTCAGAAAATGTCCATTTATTTAGGTACTTAATCTGTTTCGGATACCACCCCTCCAACCCAGAGCCTTCAACCCAGAGCCTTCTCTTTCAGAGAGATTAGGACAATCAAACACAACAAATGTACAGGAACTAAGAAAGAATCTTTTCTTTCTGGTTCTCTTCCTATTGTCGAGGCCTATTATGCAGGTGCTTTTGCAAGAATCTGCGTACCACAATGCATAGGAAATATGAGAAAACTTGACTATGTCATAGGCCTGAGTTGGGATTTTACTGGTTATCCCCAAGCTCAGAGTTGGGCATTTGGTAACTCAGGCAGAATGTAAAAAGGGACACCCGTGAATAACGTACAAGATCCTTCAGCAAGGAGGCCATTATTTCTTTTCCAACATGTAACAAATAGTTGTCTCAGTATTATCTTGATAATGAATAATCTGTAGTGATCTTGTTTTCCGTGGTGGTGTTCTTTAAACCTCTGTTGTATTACATACACAGACATACATGAGCATCGACATATGCACACATACAAAGACTACTTCAAAATTTTTCTGTTTAGAATCCCACCAGCTAAAAAGCCCTAGCCTTAAGTGGTTCTAATTATTCTATAACTCTTCTTGCCTAAGTACTTTTATATAGCTGCTATAATAGAACCGTATGATCCCCAAAATTCTAGACATCCATCTCATTTCAAACACAGCATTAACAGGGTCAAAGATTCACCCTCATTCACTGAGCAACATTAAACATGAATAATTGGAGATACTCTTGCTATTTTTAAACAGCTAAGGGAATCTCTATACCAATAATTTATTTAAAACATTAGCAGTGAGATGGTAATATTGCATCCATTAATAATTTCCATTTTATGAATTTCTGGTTTACTTTTCTGAATCAGAAGTGTAAACCTATCCTGCTTATAGCAATTTTCAGAAAGCTGAGGGACTCCTCTACATTCTTTTAATTATGATAAAGCATGGGATTCATTACACTTGACCAGTACATGTTGGAGACGGCAAGGCATGCTTTTCTTTTCCTCGAGATATATCTAATAGAAAGAAAAAAAATAAATCATAAAGTCTGTAGGTCAGTGTTGGTATAACCAAGATCTACTAAACACACCATTCTTCATTCAAAAGAATGTTCAGGGCATCTTCAGGGCTAAGGGCAACAAAGCTGGTGAAGGACCTGGAGCACAAGTCTTATGAGGAGCGGCTCAGGGAACTGGGGTTGTTTATTCTGGAGGAAAGGAGGCTGAGGGGAGACCTTATCACTCTCTACAACTACCTGAAAGGAGGTTGTATTAAGGTGGGCACTGGTCTCTTCTATCAAGTAACTAGTGATAGGACAAGAGGAAATGGCCTCAAGTTGCGCCAGGGGAGGTTTAGATTGGATATTAGAAAAAATTTCTTCACTGAAAGGGTTGTCAGGCATTGGAACAGGCTGCCCAGGGAAGTGGTTGAGTCACCATCCCTGGAGTTGTTCAAAAAACACGTAGACGTGGCACTTCAGGACACAGTTTAGTGGGCATGGTAGTGTTGGGTTGACAGTTGCATTTGATGATCTTGGAGGTCTTTTCCAAACTTAATGATTTTATTCTATTCTATTCTAAATGAAGATGTCCTTGTCCCTGACGAACTGAGGCTTATACCACTGAAGCTGACGATCCAGGTCTTCTCATAACACCTCCACATCTCCCTGAGGTCAAAGGAGTTTCTCTCACTTGTGGAAGATGGTTTTCTCTTGGGGTAGGGTGCTATTCCACACACAAAGGAAATAGAATCTGTCCAAGTGCTTTATCACCTTTACTAATACATAAATAAATGTTTTCCTGGTTTTAAAGTTATATAAACTACAGTGCTTTTTTTTTTCCCCTCATATCTTATCACCTAAATAGTCCCATTTTGTTTCAAACCACTAGTTACTACAGCAAATAATGTAATAAAGAAAGAATATTGATATTATAACGGTCATCTAGATAGATAATAGCTACATGTAATATGAGACCAATGGCTTAGATTTCTGCTTTTAAACATACAATGTTTTTCTGAGTCATTTGAAATCCTCCCTGTTTTCTAGCTGTAGCTTATCTCTGTAAAATGTTTCTGTTGCTGTTTAATCACTTACTGTCTAAAAGTATGACAAAAAAAGGAATAATTTGAAGTCATGTTCTACCTGAATATAAGGGAAAATTTTTTCACTTTTAGGAGACTCAAGCATTTGGAGCAGGCTGCCCAGACAGATTTTGAAATTTCCAGCCTTGGAGTTTTCCAGACCCAGCTGGATACAGACCTGGGCAACCTGGTGTGATCTATCAGTTGATCCTGGTTTGAGCAGGAAGTTGGACTAGAAACCTCCTCAGGTTTCTTCCGGACAGAATTATCCTATTAACTTATGCTGCTAATACAAGTAATTATTGAAAGCTAGGTGTATTAAACTTTTCACTTTCTTATTGATTTTTACTTAATCCTAATCTCTCCCCACAGTTTCCCCCACACTTTCCCCCAGCCATATATAGAAACAAAACTGTTAAAGTCTACCAGTGACAGGGACTGTGGAGCTTAGCACTAGTCTACTATCTTGGAGAACAGAAAGTACTTTCCTCCTGTCTGAGTGCCTAGATGTTTTGCATCTTAGGTACCCTAAATAAGACCTTGGTTTTTTATCATGCCCTATCTCTCCCTCTAACATCCAGGTGGTTATAGCCAGTTGCAGATATAATCTTATTTTGGTCTGCTTTGATTTATACTTTAAAAGAGACTTCACCATGGCACTTTTGCTTCATAGCCTAGGGATAAAATGAGGATGGACAATTTAGCATAGCTTTATTTGCAGAACACTGGGCATTTCTGTTGTTCAGTATATTTTATATGAGAGGGAAGGCTGCCTGTGAAAAAATAATCTCTATGACTTTTCACAATTTTCCCACCTCTATCCTTAGTCTCCATGTCCAATTAGTTGTTGAAACTCAAAGCTCAGATTTAGTTTTCTTCTCACTCTGCCTGTTTCAATGCTAAATCCACACTTTTATTTCCGTACTATTTTCCCATTTACCCTGTCTGGTCTAGAATGGATTTCACTTGAACTGGACAGTTTCTTTCTGCCAGAGCCCAGTATTAGGATCTCTAGAAGCACATCATCAACAATCTACAATTGTTGTTTAGCAATGTCCTGGAGCTGCAAATTGAAAAGAAAGTCCTTCTTTATACTAGAATAGAGAATGTTCTACATAAGCAAGGATGTATAAGGCAATAGTTGCTCATCTTTATGTTGTATATCAACTTTAGCTTTTGAAAAGCTTCTAACACAGTAGAAGCTTTCAAGGAATATCTTTCAAACAAAGGCCACTCACAACCAATTTCTAAATAACTGTTCCAAAGTGTGATGTTATTCCATGTTTTAAAAAAAGGCTGGCAATTATTTAACACTGGCAAACAACTTTTCTGCTTTCATTCTCAGAAATAAATGAACTGTTTTATATGACATTAAAGTTAAAATAAAGAAAAGAAAACCACAAAGAAAATCAATCTGAAGCAATTATTTGGAATGGAAAAAGTAAACTCAAATAGATGAAGTTTATTGATATTCTTAGCAAATGAAAGCAGAATCTTACAGTGAAAATAATCAGACTACCTTAAAAATAAGTGGTATTACCATCATCTAGTAAAACATCTGTTCAGATATGCTTGGAGAAATTAATGCTCACCATTATTAAAAACCAATGTGGTTACAGAAACAAAGCCAAATCAAGCAACTGTTCCCTCTGCATTTAAATATGATTGTGTTGGAATTATACAGTTTATTTATGTCCTGGTATTGATATCCCAGCAGCGTCCTGCAGTAACCATCTCTGGAGTATTCTGTTCACACATACGACAGTCATTTTGCTTTCAGTGGTCTTCAGTCACTGTCAGCTATGGATCATTAAATGTTGAGCATAGCATGCCATAAGAACAGATTCACTGTCTAGGTCTAGTTCTGGATGAGAATAGTTAGTATGCATCAATGAAATATTGTGGGACTTGAGATGGTGGGTAACAAGCAAAGCACTTTCAGCTTCACTGTATGCAAGGAAAATTCAAGTACATACGTAAAGAGCTGGCCGCTTTTCTAGATCTCAGTCTGTAATCTCTGAGCGAGACTTCTCATCCAGTGCTCAGTGAGTTCAGTGTGATCAAAATGTATGTCACCCAAAGCATTATAGAAATCTACAAGGTCATTCAACATATGGACTATCCTTAGCTGAAAACTGTCTGTATGGTCACAGCCATTGCAGAGTTGAACTGAAGCTATTTTCATGACTTAGTGGAGACATAAATGTGACTCACACTCCCATTCAGTGCACTCCTGCCTTATGCATCTAATTATCTGAATGGAAAAGACTATCATGTTGCAAACTAGGAGGAATATTCACCCATGCACAAATGTCAAACTCTCTGGTCATGGGCATGAATCTTGTATGCTCAGGAAATTTGTAGTAGCACCTACAGTTTATTGACGTGCTGGTGGGGATTTTATACAAGTTTGATAACTGAACATGGCCTGGGCTGGCATAACCCTGGCTGTGCAATTTGGATTATAATTTCTTTATAAACAGTCTAAGAGGTTCCTGGAGTGTGTGTAAGATAACTTCCTGACACAGTTGGTGAGGGAGTCAACTAAGGAAGGAGCCCCTGGGAACAGTTGCCCCTGTTGTTTGCGAACAGAGAAGGACTTGTGGATGATGTGATGGTTGGAGGCCATCTTGGGCTTAGCAATCATGAAATGATGGAGTTTTCGATTCTTGGAGAAGTAAGGAGGGGGGTCAGCAGAACTGCTACCTTGGACTTCCAGAAGGCAGACTTTGGCCTGTCTAGGAGGCTGGTTGACAGAGTCCCTTGGGAGGCAGTCCTGAAGGGCAAAGGAGTTCAAGAAGGCTGGACATTCTTCAAGAAGGAAACCTTAAAGATGCAGGCCGTCCCCATGTGTCAGAAGGTGAGCCAGCAGGGAATAAGACTGGCCTGGCTGAACAGAGAGCTTTGGCTAGAACTCAGGAAAAAAAGGAGAGTTTATGACCTTTGGAAGAAGAGGCAGGCAACTCAGGAGAACTACAAGGATATAGTGAGGCTATGCAGGGAGAAAATTAGAAGGGCCAAAGCCCAACTATAAATTAATTTGGCTACTGCCATAAAAGACAATTTTAAAAGTTTCTATAAATACATTAGCAACAAAAGGAGGGCTAAGGAGAATCTCCATCCTTTATTGGATGCGAAGGGAAACATAGTGACAAAGGGTGAGGAAAAGGCTGAGATACTTAATGCCTTCTTTGCCTCAGTCTTTAATAGTAAGACCAGTTGTTCTCTGTGTACACAGCCCTCTGAGCTGGAAGTCAGGGATGGGGAGCAGAATGAAGCCCCCATTATCCAAGGGGAAATGGTTAGTGACCTGCTACACCACTTAGACACACACAAGTCTATGGTGCTGGATGGGATCCTCCCAACGGTACTGAGGGAGCTGGCAGAAGTGCTTACCAAGCCATTTTCCATCATTTATCAGCAGTCCTGGCTAATTGGGGAGGTCCCAGTTGACTGGAGGATAGCAAATGTGACGCCCATCTACAAAAAGGGCCAGAAGGAGGATCTGGGGAGCTACAGGCCTGTCAGTCTGACCTCGGTGCCAGGAAAGGTTATGGAGCAGATCATCTTGAGTGCCATCACGCAGCATTGTTGTGGTTTAAGCCCAGCCAGTAACAAAGCACCATGCAGCTGCTCGCTCACTCCTCCCCCCTGGCCCCAGTGGGATGATGAGAAAATATAAAGAAACGCTTGTGGGTCGAGATAGGGACTGGGAGGGATCATTCACTACTTACAGTCACGGGCAAAATACAAGCTCAACTTGGGCAAGAAACAAAATCAATTTAATGGACTACAAATCAAATCAAAACAAGGATATTAAGAAGTAAAACCAACCTTAGAACGCCTTCCCCCCACCCCTCCCTCCTTCCAGGTTCTCTCTCCCTCCTCCCCCCGGCGGCGCAGGGGAACAGGGGATGGGGGTTGGGGTCAGCTCGACACACCTTGTCTCTGCTGCTCCTTCCTCCTCAGGGGGAGGACTCCTCACTCTTCCCCTGCTCCACTGTGGGGTCCCTCCCACAGGAGACAATCCTTCACAAAATTCTCCAACATGAGTACTTCTCACAGGCTGCAGTCCTTCATAAAC
The DNA here is from genome assembly GCF_900496995.4 of Aquila chrysaetos chrysaetos. Lineage (NCBI taxonomy): Eukaryota > Metazoa > Chordata > Aves > Accipitriformes > Accipitridae > Aquila > Aquila chrysaetos. Next base: position 21,530,543 of record NC_044004.1, read on the forward strand.
TTCTTTGGCATGGGTACTTTCCGCAGGCTGATCTTCAGTCACAGACTGCTCCAGTGCAGGCTTTCACATGGAGTCACGGCCATCTTGGGGGCATCCATGCCCCTGCTCCGGTGTGAGCTCCTCCCCGGGCTGCAGGTGGGCATCTGCTCCCCCGCTCCCCTCCATGGGCTGGTGGGGGACAGCCTGCCGTCTTACCACGGGCTGCAGGGGCATCCCCTACTCCGGAGCACCTCCTCCCCCTCCTTCTTCACTGACCTCAGTATCTGTATAGGTGTTGCTCTCACATTCCAATCCCACTACTCACTGCAGGTTCCCCTTCTTAAATCTGTTCTCCCAGAGGTGCTACCACCGTCACTGATGGGCTCGGCCTGGGCCAGAGGAGGGTCCGACTTGGAGCCAGGGAAGCTTCTAGCAGCTTCTCACAGGAGCCACACCTGTGGCCCGCTCCCCTGCTACCAAAAAAAGCCCCGCCACACAAACCCATAACAGGCATGTACAGGACAACCAGGTGATCAGGCCCAGTCAGCAAGGGTTTATGAAAGGCAGGTCCTGCTTGACTAACCTGATCTCCTTCCATGACAAGGTAACCTGCTTAGTGGATGAGGGAAAGGTCGTGGATGTCGTCTGCCTAGACTTTAGTGAAATCTTTGCACTGTTTCCCACAGCATTCTCCTGGAGAAACTGGCTGCTCATGGCTTGGATGTGTGTACTCTTCACTGGGTAAAAAACTGGCTGAATGACAGGCCCAAAGAGTTATGGTAAATGGAGTTAAATACGGTTGGTGGCCGGTCACAAGTGGTGTTCCCCAGGGCTCAGTACTGGGGCCAGTTCTGTTTAATTTCTTCATCAATGATCTGGATGAGAGGATCGAGTGAGACCTCAGTAAGTTTGCAGATGACACCAACTTGGGCGGGAGTGTTGATCTGCTCTAGGGTAGGAAGGCTCTACAGAGGGATCTGGACAGACTGGATCGATGGACTGAGGCCAGTTGTATGAGGTTCAACAAGGCCAAGTGCCTGGTCCTGCACTTGGGTCACAACAACCCCATGGAGCACTACAGGCTTGAGGAAGAGTGGCTGGAAAGCTGCCTGGTGGAAAAGGACCTGAAGGTATTGGTTGACAGCTGGCTGAATATGAGCCAGCAGTGTGCACACGTGGCCAAGAAGGCTAACGGCATCCTGGCTTTTATCAGAAATAGTGTGGCCAGCAGGAGCAGGGAAGTGATTGTCCCCTGTACTCAGCACTGGTGCTCAAATGCTGTGTTGAGTTTCGGGCCCCTCACTACAAGAAAGACATTGAAGTGCTGGAGCATATCCAAAGAAGGGCAAAGAAGCTGGTGAAGGGCCTGGAGCATAAGTCTTATGAGGAGCAGCTCAGGGAACTGGGGTTTTTTAGCCTGGAGAAAAGGAGGCTGAGGGGAGACCTTATCATCCTCTACAACTACCTGAAAGGAGGTTGTATTAAGGTGGGTGCTGGTCTCTTCTCCCAAGTAACAAGCGATAGGACAAGAGGATATGGCCTCAAGTTGCACCAGGGGAGGTTTCTTTACCAAAAGGTAAAGAAATTTCTTTACCAAAAGGTTTCTCAAGCTTGGGAACAGGCTGCCCAGGGAAGTGGTTGAGTCACCATCCCTGAGGGCATTTAAAAGATGTGTAGATGTGGTGCTTAGGGACATGGTTTAGTGGTGGACTTGGCAGTGCTACATTAATGGTTGGACTTGATGATCTTAGAGGTCTTTTCCAACTTAAATAATTCTAAGATTTTATGATTCTATTCCCCTTGCTTTCCCTCTTCTTCAATAGTGCATCGTTTAACATCTTTCCAAAGTGACAGCAGAAAGAGAGTTCTGTCTGAATGCTGGGGATTATATCTTACTGATTCTTAACATGCAGATGCTTTCTAAATAAACATTGTCCTACATTTTCTACTTCTTAATATCTCTTTCCCATACGTTATCGTCCTTTATAGGCAATGCTGGCTTCTTCATTCCTTCATTATCACTGTCCCTCTGACCAGCTACAACAGAAAGAAATCCTGTGCCTGAACAAAGCAGCTAGAAGGGAACTCTGTCTTTTTACTGTACTACCTAACACCAGCCTGTGTCAAGAGTGTTGAGTGGATATCAACTGAGTGGATATGAACTGATGGGTGGGTATTAACTGAGGAAGCAGCTAAACATTTGCAGTACGATTTTGAAACAACCCCATTTGGCCAGGTCCTAGCCTTCTATATATTCAGTTTCCCTTTTTCTTTCTGAGACCTGGCACGTAGGTAGATTTTCAGCATAATCCTTGCTCTTTTTTCCAGTCTGTAGATGTCAGTTAGTGATCTCTCAGTTGTGGTGGTGTATGTGTGCGACTGAAATGATTCCATAAAAATATGGAAGAAAAAGTTTTTTCTAATGATAAAGCTGCCTACTATTTCTCCATTGTCCAACAAAAACAAAACCAAAATGAATTTTTCAAGATATTTAAGAAATGGTACACATTTTCCTCTGCAAATATTAACTATAAAATGCAGTATCATAGAAAGCCAAGTACTTTCAAATTACTACTATTTCAGCTCAGTACAGTAGAATTAGACCTAAGTAAATTCTACCATTCTCCCAATAACTTCTTCAGCTGCAACTTAAAATGGCCTGATTAGATAACGGCTCAGTCTATCTAGCTAGAAGGAAATAACTTTTCCTCCTGTCTCTTTTCTGAGCCTTCAGCTTCTGTTGCATACACATGAACTCCTAATACTGTTCTCCAGTAAACAGTCCCTTTAGAATGCAAATATCTCCCAAAATAATTCTGCCACACTGAATCTGGCTCCGCTGAGCCTCACCCTGTAAGAGACTTTATTTGTCACTTATGTGAAGTAGATATAAAAAATACATTGCAAAAACCAGTTCTGTTTTTGAAAGCTATTAACTCATTAACTCCCACAACCAACTATATAAAGGGTGTCTGCAAGGAATGTGTTACATAGTTTGTCAATTCTTTGCTCAGTCATCTCTTGTGTTTAGTACTAACCTAAATTAGAGTAAACATAGAGTAATCAGAGTTAATAACGATGCTGGAAAGGACCTCTGGAAATCATCCGGTCAAATCCCAAAATGTAACTCAAGTTGTTTAGGACCTTGACCAGTCAACATATTTCCAACAACTGATATTTCAAAACCTTTCTGTAAAATCTGTTCTGGTGTTTAATCACCTTCATTGGGACTATTTTTTTCTTATGCTTGGTGAAAATTTCACTTGCTGCAGCTTATGCCTATCGTCTCATGCATGTCACTGTGAAGAGTCTGGATCCATCTTCTTTGTAACCCTCCTTCATGCAGTTGAAATTTTAAGATAATAACCCCTTATCTTTCTTTTTTCCAGCCTATACAATCCAGCGCTCTCAGCTGCTTCTTGTGCAACATGTGCTCTAGCCTCCAACATTCTTAATGCTTCTCCACTGGACTTGCTCTGGTTTCTTCAGCTCTAGCACCGATGACCTGAATGCCAGATAGAACATTCCAGATGTGTCTCAATAAATGCTAAGTACAGTGAATATTGCAGCCCAATACGCAGTTAGCCTTCAGCACCGCAAGAGCACAAGCCAATTAATTTTTTGCTTCATCCAACAGAAGCTCCAGCTATCCACCAGCCTGTGCAATTGTATTGGATTATTCAGAAAGGGTTTGACTTTTCTAATTCTATCCCTGTATGCCTGAACAATGCTTCTCTTGTACTCGTTGGTAGTGCAGCCCTTCAACTCCTTTTTTAGTGTTCAAGCTCAGAGAATAGTACTGTGTTCAGTCAAGGAGGCTTGGGCCTTACCTGCTCATTTTCTTGCACATTGGGCTAGAGTCTCATGCTTTGAAGAGGCTGTCTTTAAAGGCAAATCTCTTAATCTGTGCTCTTTTGCCCTTCAGACCCCTCCCCACCCCCCAAGGATCTAGTCTATCAGAAAAAGCCTAAATACACTCTCCTGAGGTCCAAGGGGTTTATTTATGTACTTCTTCCCTCAGGATCTTAAACTATTCTGTCTCATGATCACTGCAGTCAAGGCCATCATTAGCTGTCAAACCACCAGTACACTCATCAGAACCTGTGTCAAAAAATTGCCCCCAACACACAGGACAAATCAGTTGCCAGTTGTGCTGTCCCACCAAATCTCCGCAATCCCAGTCATGCCATGTCTCTGCTGATCTCCATGGACTTCCCGTTCTTCCTCTTTGTCCCTCATGCTGCACAGGTCTGTGTAGAGAGGTGAGGTAGCAGTAAGCTGCCTGTCCCATAGCCACAGACACAGCCACGGAGCAGGGCAGGTAGGGGGGGAGTCAGGGGCAACCCCAGCCCAGGGCATCGGACATCTCCCTGGGACGGACATGGGCCAAGGCCAGGTTGGGACGTCAGCCCATAGGTGGGGGTCAGGATCAGGTCTAGCAAGGAGAACTGGGGTCAGACAGAGCCCTGGGATAGCTGGGCAGAGTCATGGGGAAGGGAATGGGACAAGGCCAGTTGGGGATGTCAGCCTGTGGATCAGGGACAGGCCTTCTGTGTTCCTGGGAAATCGCCTTACTTTGCATTACTTTGTCAAGGGGGATGTGAAAGCCTCCCCTGCGGCCACCTCTGTCAACCAGTTGTCCCTCCTGCTGTAGCTCGGCAGTCAAGTCCTGGGAGGTGAGACTTTGTCACAGAATCAGTTCATTTGGCTCCCAGGAAGGGAGAAATCTATAAACGTCACTCATCGGCACCAAGTGGCCCTAAAGCCTTGTTCACTTCAGTGGCCTACAAAAAGTGGAGAAGGGGCAATAGAGGGAATTTCATACTCACTACTTCTTCTGAACTTGTCCGAAACTTGCTATACTGCTTTCTACTCCACAAGAATGAGGAAAGAGGAACCCTAACAAACTTCTCTAACTCTGAATTTATAGTGACTTTTAGCATTATTCCCACTATAAAAAACAGAATCAAAACCTCTCATGATATTATTTTTTATTATTATTATTATTGTTTTTTAACTTATCCATTAAATTAGAACAACTCATGTCCACAATGACAAATAATTCTGGAAAAAAAATTAAAATAACTGCACTGTATCTGTCCGGTTTCAAAAATAACAGTAATATTAAAACTCAATGAATGCAAAAATGCTGAAAGTGCTTAACATTTTTATTTGATTATTTATTATGGATTACCATAAAAAAATGCAGTTTATAATAGCAAGCCCAGAAGAGAAACAGAAGGTCTTGAGATACAAATTCAATTCTTAATGTTTGTCAGAAGACTAGATCTCTTTTATTAAATTGGTCTCCTTTATCTTTGTTGCCAATATAATATATTAAAATGTTTATGTTTAATATACTTTATAAGTTCTACTAATACATTGTTGTAACATAGCCCATTATTTTACTATCTCATTTCCATGATTGTTGTTCTTTTCTTTTTTTTAAGGTTTCAGTTACATGCAAAGCACAAAAATGGAATGGTCAGTTGAGAGAAGCATAATAATAACAACAGCAACAACAGCAATAAACTAAATTAGACAGGGAACCATAAAAAATGGCAGGCAGTAGATATTGCTGTCTTTTTCTGAAAATAAAAATGAAACCTGAAATGTCATATCATTAATATATTTCTGGTAAAATTAAAAATAGTGGAAATCCTGTGTAGTTTCGTATGATTGTGATCCCTGTTGTTCTTTTTAAACACTTTAATAGCTTCAATTTAAAAATTAACTCAATTACCTAATTAATTTAATTGTAATGAATTTTAATTACATAGGTTTTTAACTATGTAATTCATTGCTAAGGAGGACTAATAGTCACATTTATTCTCAGTTTATGATGTCTTCCACATGTGACATTATTAACATTAAGATACTATTGCTAAGACATATATCACCATAGAACACAATGACATAAAACCTTAGAAGCAGTAACACATTTCTTTGAGTTTGCAGTTAAAACTCAGCATTAGAAAGCCAGTGCAGACTTACAGGTTTTCCAGCTGCAGTTCACAGTTATTTAAACAAAATATAAAGCTTGCAAAATTTCTTCTGCTTCAAAACAGTAAAAAAGTTCAGAGCCAAACTTTTATGAGTGCTAACAAAGACACAGTGTGGAGCCATGGCAGTTTACATCAATGTTATTATATGTTATTTTAAGTCCACAAAATGAATTTGATGTCAGTGTATTAAATGGTATAAATGAGTCAACAGGTAGGAATAAAGCAGTTGAGAATCAAGATCACCTCCTCTCCCCAGTGCAGCACAGAAGGAAGCATCTTCCTAGTCACTGGTCAGCACAACTAGTATGTCCTGAAGACTTCCCTCACGTATTCCAAGCAGGGAAAGAAAACATGGCCATTGTTTTGAGAAACCTTCTGACTGATGCCCCAAGAGCTATTGTCAGGAGGAAAATTACCAGTGTCTACTAGTGAAGTTAGGAGAGGCAGTGGGGAAATAGAGTGTGTGAATCCCCCAGATGTATTTGAAGCTTGCTAGTAGGTTAAGGAAAGATAACTGCTGGAGGTTACTTATCTTTGGTTGGTTGTTACGGCCTATATGACTTTCAGCTTCTGACTAAATATGACTCTGAACTATTTCTGAGTGGTTAGATAGGTGATACAGCCAGCATATTTTTCATCTCAATTTAGCTAGAATATTAGAATCTTATCTTTCAAATTGTCAAGGAAATGTGTCAAATTGTTCAAGGAAATATTTCTACCCTCTAGCCTTTAAATTGAGGTACACTTCTTTCTGCTGACTTGCAGTATTTAAACTCACTCATTCCTATGTACAGAAAACCCACATTAATAATACATTAAAACTGTCACACAGAAAGTCCCAAGCATCTCCCTCTTTCAAAAAATTGCAGAATCACAGAAAGGCAGAGATGGAAAGGGACCTACATCATTTACCTCAACCCCACAGCACAAAGGAGTGTCTGCTAGAGAAGATTGATTAGGGCCATGTCAGGTTTTGAGTATCTCTGAGGATGGAGTCTCCACAACCTCTCTAGGGAACCTGTCCCAGTGCTCAATCACCCTCACAGTAAGTTTTTAATTTTATTTTTTTTTTAATGTTTAAACAGAATTCCTGTATTTCAGTTTGTGCCCATTGCCTCTTGTTCCTTCACTGGGCACCACCAAGAAGAGTCTGGCTCTGTCTTCTTTTCCCCCTCTCATCAGGTATTTATACACACTGGTAAGATCCCTCCTTGAGCCTTCTCTTCTCCAGGCTGAACAGTCTCAGCTCTCTCAACCTCTCCTCATGTGACACATGCTCCAATCCCTTAATCATCTTTCTGGCCCTACACTGGACTCACTCCAGTAAGTCCAAGTCTCCCTTGCACTGGGGAGCCCAGAATTGGACACAGCACTTCAGATGGGGGCTTACCAGTGATGAATGGAGGGGAAGAATCATCTCTCTCAGTCTGCTGTCATCGCTCTGCCTAATGCAGCCCAGGATGCTGTTGGCCGCCTTTGCCACAAGGGTGTATCACTGGCTCATGTTCAACTGGGTGTCCACCAGGACTTGTAGGTACTTCTCAGCAAAGCTGCTTTCCAGATAGTCAGTCCCCAATATGCACTGGCACCTGGGGTTATTCCTGTACAGGTAAAAAACTTTACACTTCCCTTTGCTGAACATCATTAGATTCCTCTCAGCTCAATTCTTCAGCCCATAAAAGTCTGCGCGATCACCTGGTGTATCAGCCTCTCCTCCCAGTTTTGTATCATCTGCAAACTTGCTGAGAGTGTCCTCTGTCCCATTGGCTACGACAGTAGTGAAAAGGCTGACCAGTATTGGACCCAGTGTTGACCCCTGGGGTATACCACTAGTATGGACTTTGTGACACTGATCATAATACTTTGAGTCTCGCAGTTCAGCCGCTTTTCAGTCCACCTCACTGTTCACTCACCTAGTCTATATTTAATCAGTTAGTCTATGAGTATGTTACAGGGGATGATGTTGAAAGTCTTTCTGAAGTCAAGATAAACAACATCCACTGCTCTTCCCTCCTCCACTTAGTTCATCATTTTAGCATAGAAAGTGATCAAGTTGTTCAGGAATAATTTTCTCTTTGTAAATCTGTGCTGACTGCTTCCAGTCACCTTCTTCTTCATATGCTTGGAAACAGCTTCCAGAGTTTTTGCTCCATCACCGTTCCAGGGATTGAGCTAATGCTGACAAGTCTATAGTTCCCCTGATTGTTCCTTTTTGCTTTTCTTGGAGATAAGAGTGACATTTGCTCTCTTCTAGAACTCAGAAACCTCCCCCAAGCATCATAACCCTTTAAAGACGATCAAGAGTGGCCTTTCAATTACTTTGGCCAGCTCCTTCAGCATTCATGGATACAAACCCTTCTCTACTGAGGGCAAGTATTCTGGTTTCTGGACATTCCTACATGTCTTAGGGCCCAGGGATACCTGAAGGCAAATTTTGCTATTAAAGACTTAGGAGAAGGCGGCTTTGAGTATCTCAGCCTTTTTCCGCGTTCTTTGTCATCAGGTCTCCTGCCCCATTCGTCAGCGGGCTCATGTTTTCTCTAGTCTTCCTTTTGCTGCCGATGTACCTGTAGAAGCCCTTCTTGTTGCTGTTCTTGTCTCTTGCCAGATGCAACTACATGTGGGTTCTGGCTTGCCCAGGCCTATCCCCGCACACTTGGACAGTATCTCTATTGTTCTCTGAGTCACCTTACCTTGCTTCCACCTCAGGTATGCTTCTTTTGCATGTTTGCAGAGCTCCCTCTTCATCCATGCAGGCCTCCTGCCACCTTTGTTTGACTTTCTGAACACTGGGATGGACAATTCTTGAGCCTGGAAGAGGTCATCTTCAGCAATCATAGAGCCCTCCTAGACATGTTTCTTTTTCAGGACTGTATTCCATGGGATTCTTCCAAGCAAATCCTTGAACAGCCGAAGTTTGCTCTCCTGAAGCCCAGAGCCAACAAATCCAGGTGTTCCAGGACTCCCTCTTCCCCTTCCTTGTACCTGAAGCCCAGCCCATCCTGAGACCCCAGGGGTCTCTTCCTCACTGTCTGATGGTGTGGCAGTACATTCCCTCCCCCCACCCATCCTGCCAGCAGGAAAAAAAACTTCTCCTGGAAGGGAGAAGGGGAAGGAAACCCTGGAGGCTGCAGGTTGAAATTTGAACTGGCCAATCAAGATGCGCCAGGTACACCAAGGTGACCCTCCTGGCCAATAGAATTAAATGACCACAGGTCAGATTCGACAGGGGTATAAACACGGTCCCGCCAGAGGACATGTGGGAGGCAGTCCTCCTTGGAGCAGCGGGTCTGCAGTCGGGGACTCCCCCTCGGGTCGTGGCACCGCCCGAGGTAACTCTTCAAGGGAGAGAGCCCTCAGCTTCTAGGTGAGTGATATGCGCATTTTGAGCCATCACTTTAAATCTTGGGGATTCTTAAGTCGGCCGTGTAGTATTAATTCTCTTTAAATCATTGAGCCTGTGGTTTTAGAAAATGTTACCAGACTTCTAACTAACTTTTGCTGAAGAATAAATCTGAGTTTTAACACCTGTTGGATTTGGTTAGTCGTGCATCTGTAACATTTTAAATTGGCATAGTCGGCAGGATGGTGTTAATGGAGGAATTATTACGGAGGCACGGCTGCAGCCCTTCTCGCCCAGGTCTGGACTGGGCAAAGGAGAAGTGGTCTGACCCGGCAGCGGTCATGGAGAGAGTAGAACTATGCCGCGGAAGTAGTCGAGACAGCAAAGGCAGTGTGTGTGCCCTCCTGGGCACCTGCTTGATTCAAGCACAGAACCGAAAGAGTGATTCTGATGAAAGGCAAGGGGAAATAGATTACCTGAAGGTGGAATTGGAGGAAAGGGACGTGTGGCCCCTTATTGAAACAGAAGGGCACGCAGGTCCGCACCGTGGGAGCCCCCGGAGCGCTGTTTGCACAGCCCCTTGGTTGGGACCCAAACTCGGTGAGTTGCAAGCTGAGTTTTCGCGCAAGCCGGGCGAAACCGAACCTGAGTATTTGTGGGGAGTTTCTCGAACGGGGAAGGATTGGATACTGTTGAGTGATGATGAAGTGAGAGGTTACCGGGGACCGGGAGTGCTTCTGAGTGCCGGACCGGCAGGTGATCAGTCGATAACGTCCCGAGTAGCCTACTGGGCTAGGGGTGTGGATCCCAAGGAGAGAGGAGAATCTGTTACTATCTGGGCAAAGGGACTGTCGGATTTAACGGAGGGCAACAGGAAGGTCCGGCCAGCCGGTTGTAAACTCCGCCCCGAGCGGTCTCGAACTCGCGGGCTGTCGTGTCGGAACTGAGATCCCGGAAGGGACGGTCTCTGGCGGAAGGCACCGGCACTGGGGGCAGCCCGAGCCGTGCTGCACGGGCAGTCCGCCGGCGGTATCCGGGGGTGGGATTGCTGGAGGGGAAACCTAGAGACCAAAGGGAAGAGGGGAAACCTAGAGACCGAAGGGAAGTGCCAGTAACCCCGCCCCCCTCGGGAAGAGAAACGGGACCCTTTCGCGGCACTGCCAGAGGAACTGGAAGCGCTAAAAAACTAGAAGCTGGGGTTTGGGGTTCAGGCCGCCCAGTCCGCATGGTGAATACCTGCCAATGGTCTGCTGATAAGGAGCCTTATATACACATTCCTGTGGGCCCAAAACACATAAGTTTGGAATTCTTCATCGATACAGGAGCCCAAATTAGTGTTTTAAATGATCTACAAGCTAGAAAGCTGGGAATTAGTCCATCAAGAAAGGCTATAAACATTAGAGGAGTAACAAGGGCAACAGAAAACTGCCCCATAGCTCGAACCCAACTTTGGGTACCGGGGGAAAAAAGAATGACAGCTGTGGAGGTGGCTTTAAGCCCCTATGAGGGAAATATACTGGGATTTGATGTGCTGGCAGGCAGACAATGGTATCTACCCAATGGTAGGGTGTGGAGCTTCGGGGGCAGGGAGGCAGAGGCTATTCATGTGAGAACATTGCAGGTTGCTCCTGCACTACCACAGTCTAAAGTAACCCATATCCCTCAATACCCACTTCCAGCCGTGGCCAAATGGAGCATTTCAGAAGTAATTAATGATCTGGAGAAAAGAGAGATCATCAGTTGCACACATTCTCCTTATAATTCTCCTGTTTGGCCAGTCCGTAAATCAGGTGGAAGGTGGCGACTAACAATTGATTATAAAAGATTGAATAGTAATACCCCACCATTAACTTCTGCCGTCCCAAGTATTACCTCAGATGGGCATGGCTGATTATCCTATTTGCAGTTTGGCCAGTAAAGAGGCTGAGTGTGTACCCCAGAGAAGCATACACACATACACACGCGCATACCACTAACACATGGCTGGCCACGCAGATTGTCACAGACAGGCCACTGCTTTTAGCAGCACCTGCATATATCACTACCAAAGCCCACATAAAAGATAGACAGTCAAGCCCTGTTCCTTCTTTCTGGTTGACTAGGACTGAAACTCACTAGTGAAAACACACATGCCTCCACACTCTCAATTTGCAAGCACACTCATATTCACAGCTCCTTTGTATATCAGCATGGCCTCTACATCCATATAACACCATTCTCAGACCCTGGGCTCTTTACTCAGCCACTGGCTCGTGCATGCAGTTTTTCCAGATGTGGGTGTCCTCCAACACACCTGCTAGTTTAGCTTGAAGTTTGCTAGTGAATTACACATGCACACATAGGTACACACATGTACAGACACTAGAAATAGGAATAGAGCCAAGTCTTTCCAGTTGCTGGTACTTAGATGTCTCACACGTACATACTCACCTTATAAACCAAACCTGTCTTTCAGGTTCATTGCTGTCTACTGAATATATTAAAGTTAAATGTTTTGCACATTTTCTCCTTTACGGGTTAATGCCACTGAATAGGTAAAGGAATGAAATCATATGAAAGGCCTTGTGATTCTGAAAACTAAAATAGCCTCTTAATGTCCAGTCCTCTATAACAATATAGTTAATTTTGACAAAAGAACAGAGGTAGATTTTTACTTAAAAAATGAAACAAAAATTGCAATCTTTTTAATCTGTAAAGCCTATGTGGTCTGAAGCTGACTTTTTTCCTCACAACTTTTCTAAATTGACAGGAAGAAAATTCCCTGGTTTTGCTTGCAGCGCAACACTATTTTCACACTGCTAAACTGCAGCCAACATGCTATCAAAGCTTCAAGAGAAAGTCAGTGTGCCAGGTCTTTCTTCTCAGTTTAATATCCCTGACAGTAGAGCAAATATCGATGACAGCATTAAATGTCTTCTGGCAGGGCTTTGCTAAATCTGAAAAAAAAAAAACCAAAACAAAAAACGCCCCAAAACCTCACCACTCAGTAAAAACATGCATGAATCTTTAAAGCCAGTACAAGGAAAAAAAAATCTGCTTATGTGCAAATTGAAACATGAAATAATTGAAAGCTCTGTCCTTTTTTTTTTTTTTTAACTCTTTCTGGAATGGCTAGTGATGAAGTAAAAGCTAACTGTGAATAAAATACACAATGGCAGAATGGATAAAGCAGAAGGTGATATGCTAATTTGAGGATACTTTTGAATTTTTAGTAGATACTTTTAATAGTATTTAAGGGGTACTGAATAGAATGACAGTAAGAAAGTGGCAGGTATTACTCTAATAACTCCCTTAACAGTTTTCTGAGGAGCACATTGAAAAACACGTTAAATTTTGAACAAGATAGTTAAAACTCCTTCTGCTGAAAAATGGGTGTTTATTTTATATACTGGTTTTAATAAACACAGTAGAATACCAAACATGAAAAAGTCATATACCCTGGTTACTGTATCTGGTGTAAAGTTAATGATTTTTCCAGTACTGGCAATCTGGACAGGAATATAAACATACTCAGTACAACTGCTAGTGCGCTAGTAGGTCATAATGCAATGTGTAGAAAAGAAGTGCTCTATCCAGCACCATCCATTCATTTTCTGTCTCTTCTTTTTATTCCTCAAGTTCTCTGTGTAACTCCAGGAATAAATTGTGACCCAGACCTGAGAAATATATATATATTTTGCTTTTGTATCAAAACTCAGTAGTTGGTTGCTTTTGTATTGTAGGAAGTCACCTAAATAATAATAAAGAGCAGTATGGGAAGATGCTCCTGCATGCATTCATTTCTGAATCAGAAAATATAGTGAGTCTGGAGTACAAATGCTGTCAAGTGTTTAAACTACCCTTCTCAAGTATTTATTCAGAGCTCATTTTCATAGAGCAGGTGAAGATATAGTTACTAGACACTAAGCAAAGCCAGAATACCAAGAACATTTTTACAGGCAAAGAGGAAGATTTTTTTAGTCTCAGGTTGCTATTGTTGATGAGGCTGTTGCTGGTGATAGAGATTTATGGTCAAGACACAGGTTATTTACAGTGTTATTGTAAAATAACACTGCAGTGTTACCATGATTTATCATGTAGTTTATGCAAAATACCAGGTGGTATTTCCCCAGGTGGGGAAATAATGCCACTGTTCACTGTAGCCTTCTGACAGTGACAATGATTTATAATGTCACCTGAAGATGAGAGGTTATGGAGTAAAAAGAAAACCTTTGGTCATGTATCTTCCCCTGGCATCCCACTACCACTTACGTGTCTTGACATTCTTGACTTAAAGTACAGAATAAAATGGGCTTGCATGGCACTGGCACCATTTTGCTATAAAACCGGTTATATTTTAGCTATGGAGAAAATTTTAATAAAAACAGATAATTAACTCATTAACATTATCCTTCATGATTTCTTTATCTATTTTTAGATGCCTAACTTAGCACTCTGTTCAGAAACTAGGTACTTTACAAGACAAGGCACAGTTCAGGTGTTATTCTTAAGCAGCCCAGGAGAAATATACCTCTTTCCTATTAATACATATTTTCAGAGACTTGTTTAAAATGTGCTAGACTAGAAATAGAAGGGGAGTCAATAAGAAGTGAGGGACAAATAATATTAGAATTATCTCTGCCAACAGTGTCAGGTAACAAATGATAAAGTAGCAGCAGGTAAAGGTGAAATTCTTCTGTATTTTTAGGTATCTAAACAGATGGTGTTCAGAAAGACTGAATACCTAAGCTCTCAGGAACTTCAGTAATAGTCCACAGAAAGAAATATTCCTAAAATAAAGATAACAACCTAATATTTTCTTCAACTAGGAACGCGATCCTTTGCTAAGATTGAGTGAAGCTAGCAGTATTTAGGCCATATGTTTCTTATCTGACTACCTATAGTAGGCTCACAAATCCTAATAGACCTGTTGGTTAATTTCAATAGAAACTTCAGGTGGAAACAATGTCTTTTGGTACTAAAAACTTATTTTCTTGTATGTGTACTTCAGGATCACTCACAATAAGTGAATCACCTGCAGTTCCCATTGACTTCAGAACATAAGTTAAGGCTCAGTACTTCTGAAAATCAAATCATTAACCAAGCAGTTTTTTAACCTAGTCTGCTTTTTTTTTTCTCCTAGGACTTTTTCTTGAGTCTCTTCCCCAGTAATGAAAATATTGTGAGTTTGTCTACTGTGTGTGCACACAAACTCACAAGAAGACACTTGCACTCTCATCAGATTTTCTTCTTTCTGCCTCTTCCCCTCCTCTAGCTCCTTCCACAAACAGAGAGCAAACAAGTGTTCTTCTTGAGGTAAAAAGTTCTTATTGTGTCACTTCCAAAAAAGGACAGTGAGAGAAAGGATGAAGTAATGAAATGGGAAGTTTCACAAACAAACAAACGATCTTGAAGCACAGAGACAAAAGAATAATTTGAGAGTGTGACCAGTCTCATCTGTGAGTGTTCCCCTCCTCACTGACATCTTGATGCTTGGTGGCTTGAGGTTGCTTGTAAGACTCCTGTCTTTCACTCCGTTGGGACTTGTCATTTGGTTTGGGTCTAAGTGCAGAATTAGACTGTATGACATATATTTAGGTTCCTAAAAGTTAACTTGTAGGTCTAATATTCTGTGGTTTTGAGATTAAGAGAGTTCTGGTTACTGGCCTTCCTTTGAATATGCAATATAGAATTTGAAGGTGTTCTGTCCTGTATGAAAAGAGACTGATGGAGAATTCCAGAGGTGCTAATTCACAGCCAGATGTATCTGGGATGGCTGAAGTGGTAAGCAGTCCTAGCAATTTACCTTGACCATCTGACAAAGTTTATTTTTCCAAACATATGGATACCATGAATCTATCCTGAATGGGATATTTATATCCTGAATGGGATACTTGTTCACTCCTGACATGTTTACAGCCTAGAATATTAATATAAGCTGCTTAAATGCTACTTTAATATTCTGTCTGCAAACTGTGATGGCCCAAGAGCGAATACATATTCTGCTTAGCCATCTCTGTTGCCAGAGTGGTGCTTTGTCAGATGGAGCAGGGCTTAGGGCAGTATTCACCTGAGCTGTGCCAACCAATATGTTACTAAATATAAGTCAGTTTCCCTGGATTCCAACTGCATTCCAAGTAGTTTCATTAACAAATACACAGGGTTTATGGCTAAATTATGGGAAAAAACCCAAATATTGAAATACTAAGAGTCATGCAGCAGAAAGTGCTTAAAAAAATTAAAATTGCTTTCATAAAAAAAAACAAAAAAGAAAAGAAAAGAAGCATCTTCTTTCCAGTACTAGTTTTAACAATAGACTCTATTTAAATATATTTCTTCACAGTGCACTAAATTGTATAAAGAACATAAGCTTTGTTCTAGAAATAGTGTTTTTTTCTTTTCTTTAAGAATATATATTAAGCTCAGTCTGCTTTTCTTCAGTTATTCGGATAACTTAGCTGATAACAGACATCACAATTTTATGGAAATGATTAATGCTATAATCTGAAGAAAGGCTGTCAAGTGTAGAAAAGATATAGAGGAGCTACAGGAATGTCATTTCCCACTGAATAATCCTCCTGAAGAAAAGTAAAAATAATCTGATACCTTTATGTTAATGGCTCAGAGTAGATCAGAGATCTGAGATCTTTGAATTCGTAGATTATCATTAGGACTGTAGGAATATGGGAATCCTTTATTATAGACCAGGCATTTGAATTCCTAGAAAGTGTTTTACTTCCATATTAAAATGAGGATATACTCTAAAAAGTAGGTTTAACAGTGTGTTGATAATTTCCTTTTATTGCCTCAATATTTTTTGGAATAAGGTCATTATTCCATAGTCCAGCTCTCATGTAAAACCTTGGTCTCGATCCAGACTGTATAAGCTTCATGCATTAGCAAAAGGGAACAAACTTGATTAATTTGTGATCTAAGTTAATACTTTTCATAAGTCAAAATATGTCTTATCTCTTTGAATCTGAGAAAGAAATTCCATTGTATCCATCTGAATTACCATCACCAGTATAACTAACCTAACTTTGTGTAATAGGTGTGAAGTTGTTCATCTGTGAATAGGCTGAGAAGAGGATTTTTATTTAAGACATTTTAATTAAATCATTTCATTGATCGAGTAAGGGAGAGAAGAGAATCTACTTTAATTTTCTTACAACTTTATTACTCCTACAGTTCCAATAGAAATAAAAGCAATGTAAACCTTATTACTTGTACTAAAATGCAGAGATATGCCTCACAGTTAGATCAGGGTGAACATTTTTGAATTGTTAACTGAAAACTCTGCTGCTGAATTTTTCTGAAATGTCCCAAAATTCACCAAGTAATGTTTTCAGTTATATAAATATTTGTCTGTAATTGTTCCTCCAGAATAAAGACAAATAGCATACTGCAAGAATAAAATACTGCCACTACACAATTCCACTACTAACTATATAAGTACATTAATCTTTAATTACAGAACAAAGAAAAGATTACATTAAAGAAATGAATAGAGTATGGCAGGTGATTATTGATGGTGTTTGGTCTAATATGTGCACTACTAAGCACAGAAATTGGTAAAATAGAATAATTACTTTTCATAATGGGAAAAATGAATAAGGACATTTTATTTCATACACTGAAACTCTGATAATAACTTAATTATGAGTATGTTCTTGTCAATACAAATGTAGTTAATCATTATTGATTCTAGCTGAAGCATATGTTTAAAGTCAGAATGATCTAACTATTTCAGTTTTAGCAAAAGGCCTGTTTAAACAGAAAATATTGGCTTTCATCTTTTGGGTTTTTTTTCTTTTTTATCTGGCCTATTTATATTTAAAGTCAATCTATTCAATGCTTTTTCACCTCATAATAGACAGTACTAGCAGTAGATGATAGCATAGAAATACATTCCTGCATGTTATGTCAGAGACATTAAATTTTCTTCCATTTTTTCATTTGCACTTCTCTCCATATATTGCAATCCTTTGTTCCTTGTCTCTGTTTTAATGCAGGAAACTGATTTCTTACCTGATGAATCAGCACTGCCAAACCTCATATACTTTAATGCCTGAACAATTCCTGGAGTAGTAATGAAAACTGCCACTTCCTAACAGGTGTTTTGCTAAGTCTAGTCAAAAAATAAATTTTGCATGTGGATTTATAGACTTCTGAGGCTTAGTTGCAGCTTTTTCTTGTTCTGGTTGAAATGTATTAATAATAGCATCAATGCCAATTATAACTGAATAAATTGATTTTTTCCTTATTGTCATATCTATGCTTTGAATTATGGGGCAAAAGAACTAATCTTTAATTGCTAATGCATCCAAGCATCTAAACCATTAACTGTGAGCAGTCACCTAATCAAAATTTTTGTTGGTCCATAGATAACACGAGTAGTATAAGATTTTCTACCCTGAGACTAGTAGTCTATTCTATTGTTCTTTCTTTCTTTTTTTTTTCTTTCTATCAACTTATTATTGTATTAATCCAGAGTTGATATTTTAATGGCACTACTAAGAGAAGATGGAAGGATGACATGGCTATTTGTGGCACTGGAATATTTTGGAAAAGGAAAACATTTACTGTCATGTTTCCAGATGTTTTAGAAATTATCACCTTTTCCCTCTTCTAATTAATTAGGAAGGGGCAAGCTTTTAGAAATTTGCATTGAAGAATGGAAAACTCTAAAAGCCTTTATGTATTTGCCTCTGGTTTCCACTGTAGTCCCACTTTACAGAGAACCATGAGATCCATGATTGGCTTTACCTAACAAAAATCTACCATAATAGAGTAACCATAAAACTAGCATTCTGACTTGTTCAGCCAGACTATTTGCTGAGTAAGCCCCAAAATGCAAGATTTACTATGAAATGTTTTCTATTCCAATGTCAGAGATTAATATTATGGGAAAATATCGGGAAAACTTAGCTAAAAAGGGAGAATAGAGGACATTTTAAACAGTCAGACAAAAGCAATTATAAATCACTGGGTTCCAGGAAAAAGAGGAAACAAAAACAAAGCAAACAACCAAATAGATGAGATAATGTTCTTGAAAATTCACTTTTCTGAGCTCATCTTAGGTGTAACCTTAGATCACATCTACAGTTACACCTTCTTATAAAATATAGAAAATTGTTTATGCTCTAGATTGGCACAGACTACAACTTTTTACTTCACAGAATTAATTTTCAATTTTGTATTTAGTACACATTTAACATAAAATTAAGAAACAACGAGTAGGGTTCAAGGGAAAGTGTGGAGAAATACAAAGCCCCATTTGTTAATCAATACCGAGCAAATGAAAATGATACTTAATACTTCTGATATGCTGGGCCTTTCAAACATTCACATATGTAAAACTCTACTTCTGAGGATATCGTTGCATCAAGAAAAGTTCAAGAGAAAGGGAGTATAGGAGTAATGCTTATACCTAACTTCCTAGTGCAAGAAGATTTTTTTCATCTTCTGTAATATCTATAACTCTTATTAAGAGCATGTATATAGGACCTCTTATATATTCTAGTGCTAAGTCAGCTGATATAAAATGACCCTAAAATCACATAATCATAGCACAAAAGTACATGAGAAATGCTTAACTGGGTCAGACCAAAAGTCTTCCATGCAACTTGTAGTCTGCATCTGACAGCCAGAACAGAAAAAGCAACTGTGAGATAATATGCAAGTCCTACCACTTTCTACAACTCTTTAACTTCCTTTTTTCTCCACTAAGCACTGGATTAGCAATGGTAGAAAACACAACCTTGCCTACATGCTTTAGTATCTGCTTTGTTCTCTTGCTTGTGAATTTGTTTAAACTCTATTTGAACATGTTGGTTTTGTCTGGTTCTGAAGTGTCTTGTGGCAACAAATTCTAAAGGTGTATAATTTGCTGTTTAAAACAAAGCAAAGCAAACCAGAAAACCTTTATTTTCTGTTTGATCACTGAAACTCTTACTAGTTTCAGTAAGTGCCCCCTAATTACAGAACTGCAGAACTTCCTGCATCACAAACCCATATTCACCCTATCATGATTTTGTAAGGCTTAGTCAGATGCCCATCCCTTTTATCCAAAAAGAGAAGTCCCAGCCTCATTAGCCTCCCTTCACAAGACACTTGTTCTATATCTCCATCACTTTGGTTGCCTTCTCTTTACCTTCTCTAATATGTCTTTCCTGAGAAGTGAAGACTAGAACTGCAGATAGCACTCCCAGTGTGGGCATGATGTGTTTTTACATAACAGCAAAATGATACCTTCTGTTTTGCTCTCAACATCATTTCTGATGTTGCCCAAATGTTTTTTTTTTTTTTTGCCTATTTTGATTCCTGTGCACATTGATGTAATCATTACAAAGATGTGGCAGTGGTCATTCCAAGATCTCTTTCTTAGGTTATAACTGTCTGCCTTGAGTTCAATATCATGTAAACGTGAGTTAGAGTATTTTATATTGACAGTCAGGCATAGTCCCCAGTGACTGGAGAAAAGAGTAATAAGGGAACTACCAACCAGTCAGCCTCACCTCAGTGGCTGGGAAGATCATGGAACAGATCCTCCTGGAAGTTGTATTGAAACATATGGAAGACAGGTTTAGAGATAGCCAACATGGCTTCACCAAGGGCAAATCATGCCTGGCTAATCTAGTGGCCTTCTATGATGGAGTGACTGCATCAATGGACGAGGGAAGAGCTACTGATGTCATCTATCTGGACTTTCTGTAAGGCCTTTGATACAGTCCCACACAACATTCTTGCTGCTAAATTGGAGACATATGAGTTTGATGGATGGACTGTTAGATGGATAAGGAATTGGGTGGATGGCTGCCTCCAAAGAGTTATAGTCAACGGCTCAATGTCCAAGTGGAAACCACTAATAAGTGGTGTCCCTCAAGGGACTGTACTGGGACCAATACTATTTAGTATCTTCATCAATGACATAGACAGTGGGATTGAGTGCACTCTCAGTAAGTTTGAGGATGACACCAAGCTGAGAGGTGCAGTTGATACTCTACAGGGAAGGGATGCCATCTAGAGGGACCTTGACAGGCTTGAGCACATGTGAACACCATGAAGTTCAACAAGACCAAATGCAATGTCCTGCACTTTGGTGGAGGCAATCCCCAGTATCAATACAGACTGGGGGATGAATTGATTGAAAGCAACCCTGAGGAGAAGGAGTTGGAGCTACTGGTGGATGAAAAATTGGATATGAGCCATCAATGTGCACTTGCAGCTCAGAAAACCAGTGGTATCCTGGGCTGCATAAAAAGAAGCGTAGCCAGCAGGTTGAGGGAGGTGATTCTTCCCCTCTACTCCCCTCTTGAGAGATCCCATCTGGAGTACTGTGTCCAGCTCTGGGGGCCCCAGAACAAGAAAGACATGGACCTGTTATAATAGGTCCAGACAAGGGCCACAAAAATGATCAGAGAGCTGGAACACCTTTCCTATAAAGAAAGACTGAGAAACTTGTGGCTGTTCAGCCTGGAGAAGAGAAGGCTCCAGGGAGACCTTATTGTGGCCTTTCAATACTCAAAGGAGGCTTATAAGAAAGATGGAGAGATACTTTTTACCAGAACCCATAGTGACAGGACAAAGGACAATGTTTTTAAACTGAATGAGGGTAAATTTGGATTGGACTTAAGGAAGAATTTTTTTATGATGAGGGTGGTGAGGCACTGGAGCAGATTGCCCAGAGAAGTTGTGGATGTCCCATCCCTGGAAGTGTTCAAGATCAGGTTAAGTGGGGCTTTGAGGAACCTACTCTAGTGGAAGGTGCTCCTGCCCATGGCAGGAGGGTTGGACTAGATGATATTTAAAGGTTTCTTCCAACCCAAACCATTCTATGATTCTATGATTCTATTTTTAATTCAGTACATTACTTCATACTTTATTTATTACTATTACTTTATCTACCTTGAAACTCATCTGCCAGCTTTCTAAGCTGTACTATAAGGTCCTTCTGCATTGTCTATTTGCACAGCATTTAACTAACTGAAAGAAGCTGCTACATGAATGAAAATTTATATAAATGAGATTTTGATTGATTTACTCTGTGTTATTATCTCTCTAGGTCATGTTACTTTGTGACTTGAACAATTTTTTTAACCTTAGACAAAACTGCTTAGGTGATTTAACCCAGAATATCTCCATGTAGTTGCTATTTGTTCTTGTTAGCATAGTTCTTGTTACACAGTCATGACACTTTTTGAGTCCCTTGTAGCTAAAACTGCCTGTGGCAGGGTGATAATGGGTATGATGCCTTGATGTTTTATTCACAGTGCAGTATCACTCAGTACACAAACTGGTTTGTTGCTGCTGCTGTTCATAAGACTTTCCTCAAGTTCTGTCTGTGGCTTCCCTCAGCTCTGTCAGCCCATCATCCAGTGCTTATGGCTCAGTGCTGCTAGTATGGCTGCCCAGTGTTGTCTCCACACTTTCTAGCCCATCCCTTATTTAAACAAGCTTAGCTCCTCTCCTATTCATATATATAACTATTCAAATCATTCCTAGCTTTATACCTACCTTAGTACTAGAGTCTCCTCCTTGGTCTGTTACTTTCTATCAGTTTGTCCATGCCAATCTGATCTAGAGCTCCCATGGAAAAAGCCCTTTGCATTCTCAAAGGGCTTTTGCTAACTATTTGCTAACTCAGTGGATCAGATAAGCTTGTGTAAGACCAATGCTTTTATAAATCTTCTGTGAATCTTTTAGCTTTTGCAGCAGCCTCAGTGCTAACCTATTAGGCTGGACCAGTAAGGGTCAGTCATGGCTAAAAACACAGCTAAAAATAGAATACTTTAAACATGGAGTTACAATAATCATAAAATGATCACAGAAGAAAAAAAAAAAAAAAAGTTGGAGGGGAGCCCTGGGAAGTGATCTGGCCTCAAAGCAGACCCAACTGCAAAGTCAGAGCAGATTGTTCAAGGCCTTGGCCGGATGAGTTCTGAACATCTCCACGTGATGTGCGGAAACGGACTCCACAATCAGTGAGACTGTAAAGTAGGTATGTTTATTCAGTGCTGGGCAGCACGGGGATAGTCCCACCAAAGTCGTGCGCACCTGACGTGGCAGTTCGCTTCAAATTTATACAGTCAAGTGTTACATATACATGAAGTTTTGCAATACGCCTATACATAGGCATGATCTATCCCCGCTTCATATTAAAATTAGTTCCAAAAGTCACAAGGCCGGTCTTGGCTGGTTTTTGGGGTGGACTGCTGCTTCTTATCAGGGACTATCTCCTGCCCCAGCCAGCCTCAACAATGCAAACATTAAGCATCACTTCTCATCCTCTTGGGCCACGTCTACCTCTATTGAAATTTCCTTAACTTCATTATAAGCTAGATAATTATTAAACAGTTCTTATCTACATCCATATATCTACTATATCTACTAAGGTTCCTTTGGCTCCCCGTTTCACAAGGATGGATATTTCTTAACATCTCTGGGCAACCTAGTTCAGTGTGTTGTGGTTTAAGCCCAGCTGGCAACAGAGCACCATGAGGCCGCTCGCTCACTCTTCCCCCCCCGGTGGGATGAGGAGAAGAAAATATAAAGAAAAACTCGTGGGTCGACATGAGGACAGGGAGGGATCACTCACCACTTATGGTCACAGGCAAAAAACACTCAACTTGGGGAAAAAACAAAATCAATTTAATTTACTACCAATCAAATCAAAACAAGGATAATGGGAATTAAACCCAAATCTTAAAACACCTTCCCCCGACATGTCCCTCCTTCCCAGGCTCAAGCCCCCAAATTCTCTCCCTCCTCCCCCCGGCAGTGCAGGGGGATGGGGAGTGGAGGCTGTGGTCAATTTACCACACATTGTCTCTGCTGCTCCCTCCTCCTCAGAGGGAGGACTCCTCACTCTTTGCCTGCTCCAGCATGGGTTCCCTCCCATGGGAGACAGTTCTCCACAAAGTTCTCTGACGTGAGTCCTTCCCACGGGCTGCAGTTCTTCATGAACTGCTCCAGTGTGGGTCCTTTCCTCAGACTGCAACCCTTCAGTCACAGTCACAGTCATGCTCCAGCACGGGCTTTCCCATGGAGTCACGGCCATCCTCAGGGGCATCCCCCTGCTCCAGCATGGGCTCCTCCCCAGGCTGCAGGTGGGCATCTGCTCCCCCGCTCCCCTCCATGGGCTGGGGGGGACAGCCTGCCATCCCACCACAGGCTGCAAGGGCATCCCCTCCTCCAGCGCACCTCCTCCCCCGCCTTCCTCACTGACCTTGGTATCTGCAGAGGGGTTTCTCTCACATTCCAATCCTCCTACTCACTGCAGGTTCCCCTTCTTAAATATGTTATATCCCAGTGTGACGGTCTGACAAATTCAATGTCTCAAACATCCGTTAAAGAGCTTTGCTGGAGAAAACGGCCTCTGTAAAAATGCTGGAGTTTTGTGAACAGGACAATGTGTCCAGAGGAGAGGGCCCCTTGGTAGGGTGGGAACGAACTTCTCCAAAGCCCCAATTCCTTATCTTAAGTGACCAGGAGAAGGAACACAATTTATGCCTTCCTGGAGGAAGAAGGCCCCATGGAAGTTGGGACTGTGCTTCTATCTTAAGCAGTCATGCCAGCAGGAAAAGAGAAGCAACTCCACAATGAACCCCCACCAAAGCTCACTGACCGATTCCAGTGAACCCTAGGTGTGGGAACTGCGCATGTTGAGATCATCAACTAACACACTATAAAAGGAGAGAGAACAAGTCCTCAGTGTGGGCCCTCTGGAACTGGATCTCTACGCTGGCTGGATCAATGCTGGACCCAGGACTGGTGAAACCCTTCTCTTCTCTCTCTCTTTCTTTCTTTCTTTCTCTCATTCTCTCTCTCCCTCTTTTCCTTCTCTCTTTTCCACAGTCCCTACACCTCATCCTTTTAAACATAAACCGTTAACCAAGTCTGAGACTAGGAGTGGATCTAGCCACCCCTGAGCTCCTCTTTGAGAAGGAGTCCAGAAAGCAAGGGGGTCTGCTCTGAACCTCGTGACTCAACGGGAGGGCTCTCCTTCTGACACAGTTTCATGTTCCTTTTTCCATTTCATTTTTCTGTACTTCCCTCCTCTTCTCAAACAGCGGCTTAATGACATGTTGCAAGGTTCATATTAATAAGTTCATGTGTACTTGGACAAAGTTAGCTAGGTTGAATAAATGTTGATTGTTGTTTGAACTCCCCTGGTGTCGTTTCACCTTAATTCTGACAAAGGAAATCCACAAACCTGAGTCGCTCCAATTTTGGGACGCGACACCCAAAGGTGCTGATTGGGTCGGCCTGGGCCAGAGGAGGGTCTGACCTAGGGCTGGGGAAGCTTCTAGCAGCTTCTCACAGGAGCCCTGTAGCCCCCTCCCCTGCTACAAAAACCCTGCCACACAAACCCAAAACACGTATTTTATCACCTTCTTTGTGATCCCCCCCAATATCTAATTAGAATTTCCTTTGCTGCAACTGTTGTCTATTGCCTCATATCCTTTTTCTGTGCACTTCTGAGAAGGAGCTGACTCTATCTTCTCTGTAACCTCCCACTAAGTAGCCAAGGAGAGCAATAAGATCCCCTCTTAGCCTTCTTTCCTTAACCCAGCTTCCCTAGCATCTTCTTACTCTTTACATAGTTCAGCTCTTTTTATCATCTTGCTGACCTTCTGAAGGACTTACTCCAGGATGTCAATATCTTTTTTTACTGAGGAGCCAAAAAACAAACACAGTGCTCCAGGTGTGGCCTCCCAAGCAGCACAGTAGAGAGGAATAACCATTTGCCTTGATGTGCTGGCTGCACTCTTGCTTATAGAGCCCCATATGGGGTCAGCCTCCATTCCCACAAGGTTCACTGCAAACTTGAAACCTCTTGAAAGTAAGCACTGCATTCCAATACTAACTGGGAATAGGTGAGAGCCCTGGTTTCTTAAGCGACTTATGCTGTCCAAGCAGAGGAGAGGTACTTTAGATGTCTAGGGATCTTTAGATATCAAAATGCATAGTCCTACCAGGTTTCTTGATGCTGAATGTGTGTCAGGATTGTGACAGAGGAGGTAAGATGAATAATGAAGAGACACAGATCTAGGGTAAGTCAGTCTCAGCTTCTGAGTAATTATTAATAAATGTTACGTAACTAATCCTTTTTCACTTCTTCACATATGAAGAAATCCTGTAACATTATTTGTCTTCTTTCAGATCTCACTGTAGACACATCTTTGTGGTAATGATGTGGCTGTGAACAAAGCATTTACATGGGGCTCATTGGCACCATACAGCCTTTTGTTTGAAGGGAAGAGTGACAATTGTGCTGCATTCCTAATTATGCAGTATCTCACTTGCCACCCTGACAAAAATTGTAGCTGTAGTACATGATGTTACATTTTCTAGCTCACAGATGACTTATCTAATTGGAATAGCTTGCTGGAAGTTCCATGAAGAAAAAAGCCCAACAACCACCGACCCAAATATTTTAATCCCTGGTGTGTCATTGCTTGATTAGGTCAATGCAATTATACTAGAAAGCAAGCATGGTCTTTGGTTTCTTCACTAAAAGAATGAACCTGTCTGTGGAAGGAGGACTTAGGTGAACAGAATTTTAGACAATATTTAATCATCTTCTTTCCAGGTCACTTCAAACACCTCTTTCTTGAAATTTCACCATAAAAACTTTATTTTTCTTTCAATGTCATATGAACAAATTACACATAATATCCTTACTGTCCCTATTCTACTTGGTGCTCTCAATAAAACCAAACATATAATCTCAGATAAACATTGGTGAGAAAGGAGAAACTTCTTCCTCATGGGAACAATCAGGCAGTGGAACAGGCTGCCCAGAGAAGTTGTGCAGTCTCCATTCTTGAAGGTTTTCAAGAGTGACTGCACAAAGACCTAAGCAACTTGGTCTGACACTCTTTTGAGCCTAAGGCTTGACTGGATGACCTTCTGAGGTATCTTCCAACCTGCATTACCCTATGACACCACAAGGAAACTGAGAGTGGTAAAATATAAAATGAATTAAAGATCGGGATTAATCAAATCTATTCCTTGACTCCTGAATTCAGCTGGACCATATACCAAGCCAACAACTATTGTTTTTATACTCCAAATAAAAATAGGTTGGGAAATTGAGAAGTTTCAAGTAGACATTTGTTTGGAGATTTTGATTCAGTTTATAGCTGTGTGTATCTTTGGACTTTTTTGGAATTATTTTCTAGTGCTGTTCTTTCAGCCCACCAAGTTAAAAAAAAAAAAGGGCTTTCTTCTAAAACAGAAACAAAGAGAAACACTTGAAAACTACTTAGAAATTTATGAGTCAATGTCTATTAATTTGGAAGGATAGTAGTCTGAACATCTTAAACATATGGGACTTTTTAATTCAGTATAACCTAACAATAGATGGATTGAAAGATGATTCCTTCCTCTTGTACGTGGCCAAGGACAGCAACTAATTAAAGCTCATTTGTTATAAAAGTTTTATTGTTATGGAAATTAAACAGACTATATCAAGATTTTTGAAGAGAATGACTTTTCCTTTTTATAAGGGAATTAATAATATAAGAAATTGAATTCACTATAAAATGCAGTGCTTTTGAATACATGCAACAGTATTAAAGGGAAGTGTTTTAATGAGATAAATTAAATTTGACTAATAGCAGGAACAAGTGTGTGTACATTTTTCCTAATTGTACTATTCTTGAGTACTTAATATGGTTCACTATGCAATACACACAAATATGGTTCATTCTTTCCATTATGTTAAAAAAATCACTTGTTAGGGAATATCCTAAAAACTGTATATATCACAAACACATTTATGTTCTCAGTTCTGTCATTGTTTCAGATCCTGTGCAATTGTTAAATTGGTGTGTTTTACTTGATGACAGTGAGATATGTAATTGTCCAGCTGAAAGCTTGGTTTACCTGACTATGACTATTTTTTAACTTATTTGTAGCATTACAGATGTTAGCTAAGATGCTAACGGAATGCATCTTAAGGAAATGTGTGTTCCCCAAAACATTCAGCAACTGGGACAGACAAATTATGGCAGGAGTAAAGAGAGGTAAGTAAAATGATTTTTTTCTTCTTCCTCCAAGAACCAAACAGTAGCTTAGTACCACGGCTTGGATGAAACTCCTTTGCCCAGCAATTTTTCTGTTAACTCATTTCATTTAAATACATCTCTCATTTGCTTTGTTGGAAATCAGCAGCAAATACTAGTAACACCAATGCAAAAACAACTCTCTGTAAAGAATAATAAAAAAGGTGTGTTTAATGCATTCTGTTGCTAACAATGTTTGTTCAGAAAGATATGTACCTTATAGTATAGCTTTGTCTTTCACATGGGTGCTTTGTGATTATACTGACATTTTTTCTTTCATGAGTGTTAGGCTGCCCACAGTGACACTCTGTACAATGCAGTGATAATCACTATTTTCATATAGCCTTAGGTACCTCAAGAAAATACTCCTAAAGCAACACTCACTTTGTCAATTATATTGCTGAATATGTGAATAGTAACATAGAAATGAAAACAGAAGGGTTGCTGGCTGGTGCTCTTCGGGAAGTTTATCTTTTTTTCTGCTATTAGGAGTTATCACAAATCTTGATAAGAGGCAAGAATATAATATAAAGTACAAACCAAATACTTATAAACATAAAACATGCTTGCAGCATAATCGTATACTAGAATCCTTCCCTCAATACCAAATCATAGGAGTATAGAATATTTCTGTTTAAAAACCACTGTAGTTAAAAATATTATCAGCATGTTTTCACATATTTTAAACAGGTCCAGTTCTTTTTTAAGCATAAATAATGTACAATAGAGATATAGCAAAAACTATGTAGAATCACTTCTTAATTACCTATTTTAACCGAGAGAGGATTGTCACCCTATGATAATTTTTGCATCTTAAAATGATTATTCTGAAATTGCCATCTTCATTTATTATTAATTCTACTGAAAATAAAGGCTTCTGGTTACCATAGGACAGAATGGCACAATATGTTTAGCTACAACCACACTGTGCTAGAAGGAAAGAATGCAGCACCACTGTAGTTAAAAAATGAGATTTCCTCTGAGTTCACATACCCTTCAAGCTAAAATGTGGTTTGATGTCTCATGGTCAACTCATGTACTGGGGATTAAGTTAATTAAGAGTTGCCCTAGTCTATTAAGGCTCCCTGTAGACTAATTATTAAAGTGCCTTGGACCATTACAAACCTACAGCAAGAGAAAGTCACAAAAAGAGTTGCTTATATTATGAGCACTCCAGTACCCAGTAGATTATCTTTTGCACTTAAGAACTTCCACAATAGAGGGAGATTGCCTTCTCCTCTGCTTTTCTGCCATCTAAGGAATAGAAAAACATGTCAATAGGAAATCTGCATATTGATTAGTGTTTCTTTTTTATATATTCTCATCCATATGCTTTTATCACTTGTCAAATTCCTTATAGGTGGAAAAAGTCCTCTTTCTAATTTCCTATTTTTGGTTTCTTTTTCTGGATTGAGTTAGCTTATATACAAGGCTTAGGGATTTTAATAATTCTAGTTATGAAATAAAAAATATATAGAATCATTAAACAGAATTTTTACAGAAGTGCTGAAGGTGTCTACAAAGTCACAGCTTAGAAACAGCAGGACATTTTCCTATATAGCACAACTTTTTCCTATATTTTCTTCTGTCCTGTCTTTTAAGAAAAACATGAGGACTCCAGGCAAATGATTCTATTATCTCACCCCAGTTTCACACTAACGTAGCTCTGCTCATTTCGCTAAAGGTTATCCTAGTTTAAAACCATGTCGCAGAGAAAGCAGTAAGGCCAATGAAGCGGTAGAAGTGATCACATAGACAATATTCTTAAAATCTAATTATGTTTTCCATATCTACATATTTCCTCTTAATTCTTAACTGAACTGAGTATCTCTTAAGCGTAGGTGCATTATGTCTCTGACAACTGGTATTCCCCAATAGGCCTGACTGAACTTGCCTGCTAGCCACATGAGTTTATCAGATGTTTCAGTACTACCATCCGGGGCAACTCTGTGTGCTTTTCAAAACCCATCTTTGGATTTCCCCTAAAATTTCTAGCCATAGGTACAGCTGATGAGGTCACTCAGCATGAAAACAGGTTGAGTGAGTAATTATGTGGTCTTTCTTAAAGGGAACACTCATCTTACAAGTACATTACCAGAACAAAGAAACAACCTTGTACATAACACAGTACACTAGAAGTAATGAGCTTTGAAAACACTGTTCAGTATAATTAACTTATTCTTGTGCTTTGCTATTGTATTATGTGCTTTAACAATTCTGTTTACTTGATAAATATGAGCCATTTAAGATTGTACCATATGGATGAGAATGTCCTCTGTCTCACAGGCACACACAGTGAACAAGATGAAAATAATTTCATTTCACGGCCTGACTATTTAATTGGAGACACACAGAAAGAAACTTCTGTATTTAAAATACAAATTACTCTTCTGATCTTTCTATAATATCTTATCATTTAATTATTAATAGTCTTTGTTAATCATAAATTATGCATTACAAATTATGCTTTTACAGTTTTAAATAGATACAATATCTGATTGATTTGACAAAAATAACCCTCTTACCTTTAATTGTGGATTTGCATAAGTTTAGAGTGGAGAAGTATTTTACAGTAGTTCATTAATCAATGCTGGAGACAAAAGCCGCAATAGTATAGCTGAGTGACATAAGACTAAATTTAGTAAATTACAACCATCTCTATATGCAAAGGTGTATCCTATTAAAACTGTTTCCTTCAGATTTAGAATTGTTAAAAGACTCACCTAGGACAATTCATAAAATAGATCTGTGGCGTCTTATACACGCAAATCAAAAGCTGACAAATCAAGTTCAAAATAGAAATTTAGAATCAGATTTGACATAGAAAGAGGGACTTATAAACAATGCAGATGTTCTAAGCCCAAGAGAGCAATTCTGATGCCCTCTGTTAAGCTACTATATCACAGTAATTTAGGTCATTATATCACATTCATAGAATGGTTCGGGTAGGAAGGCAGATCTTGGTATCATCTAGTCCAAGACCCCTGCTCAAGCAGGATTAGCTAGAGCAGATTGTCAAGGACCACATCAAGTCAGGTTTTGAATATCTCTACCATAACATCTTTGTGCAACCTGTTTGACTACTGTCTTGTGTTCAGATGGATTTTCACGTGTTTTAATTTGTGCCCATTGCCTCTTGTCCTGTCAGTGGGCACTACTGAGAAGAGACAGGCTCCCTCTTCTTCAATCCTTCCCATACACGTTGATAAGCTCCCCCCGAACCTTGCCTTCTCTTCTTTTGGCTGAAGAGTCCCAGCTCTCTCAGTGTCTCCTCATGTGACACATGCTCCAGTCCCTTAATCATCTTCATGACCTTTTGCTGGACTCACTCCAGTATGTCCATGTCTGTTGTATTGGGGAGCTCAGAACTGGACACAGCACTCCAGATGGAGGCTTACCAGTGATGAATGGAGGGGAAGAATCATCTCTCTCAATCTGCTGTCATCACTCTGCCTAATGCAGCCCAGGATGCTGTTGGCCACCTTCACCACAAGGAGATATTGCTGGCTTATGATCAGCCTCTTGTGCACCAGGACTTGTAGGTACTTCTCAGCAAAGCTGCTTTCCAGATAGTCAGCCCCCAATATGCACTGGCACCTGAGGTTATTCCTCCACATGTGAAGGACTTTATATTTCCCTTTCCTGAATTTCATCAGATTCCCCTCTGCCCAATTCTCCAGCCTGTTGAGAACCCTCTGAATGACAGTGCAATCATTTGGCGTACCTCTCCTCCCAGTTTTGTATCACCTGCAAACTTGCTGAGAATGTCCTCTGTCCCATTGGCCATGTCATTAATGAACAAGTTGAACAGTATTGTCCCAAGTATCAACCCCTGAGGTACACAACTGGCCTCCAACTGGACTTTGTGCCACTGATCACAACCCTTTGGGAAGGGTCATTCAGCCAGTTTTCAATCCACTTGTGGATTACCTAAGCCGCGCTTTTTTAGCATGTCTATGATGTTAAAGGAGACAGTGTCAAAGGCTTTACTAACATCAAGATAAACAACACCCACCGCTCTCCTCTTGTCCACCAGGACAGTCGCCTCACTGTAAAAGGCTATCAGGTTGGTCAGGAATGATTTCCCCTTTGTAAATCCATGCTGACTAGTCCCAGTCACTTTCCAGGAGGATTGTCTCCGTCGCCTTCCTAAGGATCAAGTTGAGGCTGACTGACGTGTAGTTCCCCAGATCTTCCTTCTTTCCCTTCCTGCAGATGGGATTGAACTTTTCTCCTTTCAGTCTTCAGGAATATCTCCTACTCGCCATGACCATTCATACTCATTCAACACTGGTAGGTGCAACCATGAGGTGCCATGGACTTATATCTATGTGCAGTTTGTTTAAGTGCTCCCTGTTCTAGTCCTCTTTCACTGAGGGTAAGTATTCCTTGCTCCAGACTTTCCCCCTGGTTTCAGAGGCCTGGGATTCCTGAAGACCGATCTTACCAGTAGAGATTGAAGGAAATAAGAAATTGAGAATCTTGGCATTTTATGATCACCCTGTCCCATTCAGCAGCAGGCCCATGTTTTCCCTTGTCTTCCTTTTGCTGTTTATGTACTTGTAGAATCCTTTCTTACTGCCCTTCACATCTCTTGCCAGATTCATCTCCATGTCTACCTTGACTTTCCTAACCCCATCCCTGCATGATTGGCTAGCACCTCTATACTCTTTCTGGGTCACCTACCCCTGCTTCCATTTCTTGTACACTGCCTTTTCATGTCTTAGTTCAGTTAGGAACTTCTTGTGTATACATGACGGCCTCCTGACATCTTTCTTTAATTTCCTGAACATTGATATGGACCTTTCTTGAGCCTGGAGGAGCTGATCCTTGAACTTCAACCATCTCTCCTGAATTCCTCTTCTCTCCAAGGCCGTATCCCATGGGAATCTTCCAAGCAGATCTCTGAAGTGAAATCCTGAAATCCAAGATTGTGGTACTGCTTTTTGTTCTGTTCCCTCCCCTCAGGATTCTCAACTCCACCATCTCATGGTAACTGCAGCCAAGGCTGTCCGTGACATTCATATCTGTTACCGTTTCTTTCTTTTTACGTATGAGGTATAACAGAACACTTTTCCTTGTTGGCTACTGGATCAACTGTGTCAGGAAGTTGTCATCAATGAACTCTGTGAATTTCCTGGATTTGTTGTTCCCTGCAATATTCTCTTTCCAGCAATTATCAGGGTGGTTAAAGTCTCCCATGAGGACCAAGGCCTGTGAACCTGAGGTTTCTTCTGGTTGTTTGAACAATTTTGACCCCAAAGCTCTCATCTGGCTACTGATCTGTCCTTAGGCAGAGCTCCATGCATTCCAGCTGCTCTTTCACATAAAGAGCAACTCCATGTCCTTGCCTTCCCAGCTGTCTTTCCTAAAAAGGCTGTATCTCTCCAACACAGCAATCCAGTCATGTGAGCTATTTCACCACATCTCCATGATCCCAGTAAGGTCATAGCCATGTGTGGGGCTTTACATGATATTTCTGGGCACCGTGCACACAAACGAATGTGGAGTTAGTATTGTCTTATGTGATATTTCCATGCACTGTGCACGCCAAGGACAGCACTGGCACAGAAGGGGAACAGAGTTTGTATGGGTTAACAAGTCCAGACAGTGCTTCCATGGTTCAACAGTAAAAGAGGACAACCTGATCAGGGAAGTTGGAATTCCCTGACCCTGTGGGCTGGTGTGAGTCACTCTTCCAAAGAAGTCATGACCTGCTTCCTGCTAGTCTGCCTGATAACCTTGGCTATTTAAGTCTACATGTTCAGATATTAAGTTTAGCCCAGTATTGGTGAATTACAGGATTTGTTCACATTTCAACTGGGATAATTGTACTACTGAAACAACCCAGATAATTGTAATAGTGATTTGTATTTGTATTTGTTACTGTGCTGTTATTTGGTGATAAGTTGTTCATCCCTAAAGCTGTTGCTCTGGTCTATGTTACTATGTCCCAAATCTGTAACTTGGTGGGGCAACCTTAAGTCCTTTCACCCTGTAAGTGCAGATAGACTTCAGTCTATCAGTTCAGTCTTAACATTCCCAGGTACCATAAACTACTTAAAGATGCATTAGTTTTTAAAATACTGATCATGTCTGCATAAGGCCCATTCTTAAACAGGTAATGGCTTAAAAAAAAAAAGATATTTGTCTGCATCTACATGTTCTGCAGGTTTTAACCTAATACCTATTATCCTTGTGTTTTGACTTTGTATAGAACCTGTATATCCTAGGCCAGATACATAATGGGTCTTTTTGAGATTTCTGTAATTGTGGCGTTAATTTTATAACAACAACAACAGCAACAATAATAATAATAATAATAAAAATTTCTTGGGTAATGAAATGTCCCACTCGGTTTTTTTCTTTGCATGACAGAGTAGCTGTGGTTTTAATTTCTTGCACTAAAATAAGCATACATTTGCCATTTGGGAGGATACAACAGTGGACACATGATGTAACAATTCGTACATTATTTATGGAAATATTTCCACAGTTACCATTGTTAACATGTTTCTAAAAGTTGACAGAAAGATATAAACACCTACCTAATAGTGTGGTTTGGAAACCACGTGGCGTGTACTCTGCAAACCTAAAAGCCGATATTTCCTGCATAAAGAACGATAATGAAAATCCCATCTGTCCCTTTGCAGTATTAGTGAGAGCTACAGAATATGAGGAAGAGCAGACCGTTGCCTGTTATTGTCATGAAAGTGATAAAGTATTGTTTTGTTTACCTTTCTGGTCCACACTGATGACACAATTGATCAAATTATTGTAAGTTCTGTGGGAAGATAAGGCTTCAAAGCAAGGAACAGAAAGTGTCCAAGGACAGGAGGAGCAAATCAGAATGTTAATGAGAGCCAAAAAAGATCTAGATATAATTAATTCCATTAATTGCCAGAAAGCACTGATCAATTTGTTTTTCCCAAATCAACAGCTTTAATAAGGATGTATTGGGTTTACATGGCAAGGCTTTGATAGTGGGGGGGCTACAGGGGTGGCTTCTGTGAGAAGATGCCAGAAGCTTCCCCCATGTCCGACAGAGCCAGTTCCGGCTGGCTCCAAGACTGACCCACAGCTGGCCAAAGCTGAACCAATTAGTGACAGAGGTAACACCTCTGTGATAACATTTAAGAAAGGGTGAAAACTGCTCCATAACAGCAGCTGGCAGAGAGGAGTGAGAACATGTAAGAGAAACAGCCCTGCAGACCCCCAGGTCAGTGAAGAAGGAGGGGGAGGAGGTGCTTCAGGCGCTGGAGCAGAGATTCCCATGCAGCCAGCGGGGAAGACCATGGTGAGGCAGGCTGTCCCCCTGCAGCCCATGGAGGTCCACGGTGGAGCAGATATCCACCTGCAGCCCAGGGAGGACCCCACACCAGAGCAGGTGTGTGCCCGCAGGAGGCTGTGACCCCGTGGGAAGCCCATACTGGAGCAGGCTCCTGGCAGGACCTGTGGATCTCTGGAGAGAGGAGCCCACACTGGAGCAGGTTTTCTGGCAGGACTTGTGACCCTGCGGGGGACCCACACTGGAGCATTGTGCTCCTGAAGGACTGCATGCTGTGGAAGAGACCCATGCTGGAGCAGTTCATGAAGAACTGCAGCCCACGGAAAGGACCCACATTGGAGCAGGGGAAGAGTGTAAGGAGGGAGTGGGAGAGACAACATATAATGAACTGACCACAACCTCCGTCCCCTACCCCCCTGCACTGCTCCAGGGGAGGAGATAGAGAAGTGAGGAGTGAAGTTGATCCTGAGAAGAAGGGAGGGGTGGGAGGGAAGGCGTTTTTAGATTTGTTCTTATTTCTTATTGTCCTGTTCTGTTTTGCCTGTGATGGTAAGTGCTAAGTGATCTGCCTGTCCTTACCTCAACCCACAAGCTTTTTGTCGTATTTTCTCCCCCTGTCCTGTTGAGGAGGGGGATTGATAGGGTGGCTTGGTGGGCAGCTGACAGCTAACCAAGGTCAACCCACCACAAAGGACCACAAAGCTTAAGTCTGTTCTTTTTTTGGACAGCATAAAGGAATCAACTATCCTTATTGAAGAGCTCCCATCTCTCAAGAGAGTTGAGAGATTTATATATTCAAATAATTATTAAAACAAAAGTAATAAAAAATCAGGCAATAACTCCATCTTGAAGGCATACTTTAAAGTCATCTCATCATAACATTATGCATCCTGCAGATACCCTGCTGTATCACATGTGGACCTTAGAGTCTCACACATGGCTGCTTGGTCAAATCATACAAGGCTACAGGCTCCAGGAATAGGTCTAGCCTGATCCTGTAAAGAGATGTCTATGACTGTTAGACCCTTCTGACACCCTGTAAAGCTACCTATATGCCTAATAATTAATAAAGAAAAAGATGTGAGAGAAAAACCTAGTGATTACAGGAGGAAGGCTATCTAGTTAAATGAAAGACTATGGTGGATCAGCAAAGCAAATGAACCCAGAAGGAATGCCATAGGAAAGACTCAGAAGAACTAGCAACTTTCTAAGCATATTAATGGGAGATTCTTCTGTTTTCTTATTTTCGAATAAGGTTTCCATAGTTTTTAGAACTTCTAAGTTTTATTTCACTGGCACAATAGTCATAGTTGGATAATTATGCGTAATCTGTTGCACTCATGGGCAGCTGTTGCACTTTTTTACACTTAACACTTTTGAAAACGGGGGAAAAAAGCAAATGTGAACAATGGAAAAACACAAATGTGTGTTCCTATTCAAAAAATGTATTTCAGTCTTTAGGGAGCTGTTAGGCTTTGATTAATGCACTTATCACCCTGCTAAGGCACCCAAACACTCTTTGCTGCCCTGACTGGCATCAGTTGGGAGGAGAAGAATCAGCCTTTGCAGCCCCCTGGAATGAATCCTCAGTGTTGCTCAGCTGGCATATCCACTATCTCTGTTGACACAGATAACTTGACCCAAGGATTCCTCACTAGCCTGACTATGCTTCCTTGCTTTAGTATTTTATACCCTTCTATGCTGGTATTTTCCCTCCTGAATCCTTCTGCACCAAAGAATTCCATCTTAACAACCCCAGCTCTGTAATTTTGCCTTTCGTATCTCTCCCCAGACTTTCTCACAGCTCTTTCTTAGCAGAGTGAATCAAGGATGGGCAGCTGTGTCTTATCAGAGTTGATCCTTGGAGTCTTAGATCCCCAACCACTAAAACAGGGAGGAAGGGAAAGCTTAGAACAGGTAGTTACAACACTCTTTCCCAAATTATTTATGAAATAGATGATGGAAAGCACAAGTGAGGAAACAAAGGGGAAGTAATAGTTGCCTTGGAGTGGAGATATGAAAAAAAGTACAGTGTCCACTGTTATCTTCAGAAGCATTTGGTCCCTTAGGCTGTCACCATAATAAAATCTTTAACAAAAGGGTATTGTTCTCAAAAGCAAAATGGGACATATTGTTAGGAGAAAGTAGGGAGGCTGAAAATCACTAAGGATAAAAAAGAGAGGAAAAACAGTCTTTATTTTTGTATTTATTTGAATGTTATATGTAGATTTTAGAAATCTAAAATATTAAAGAAATAAACAAATAAGCCAAGCTTACAAAACAAAGTGCTAATGATTTATGTCAAGAGATCCTGTGAAAGACTAACATCATAGGTTTGTGTGACTGCTTATCTATTATTCTGTTTATTCTTATTAAAAACTTCTGCTCTATGTTTGTGTGATTCTGTTCTATGTATAAATCCAGATGAAAACTAGGGAGAAGGATTTGGAAGGATAGGAAATATTTAAATATTCTTTTTTTAACTGTTTTATTAAAATATTCAATGTGAACAATAAAACTATATGTCAGGAAGTGTAAGCTATGATTAGTAAGTCGAAACTTGGATTTCCTAATTTTTAGCTCAAGACATTGAGTATTCTGTTGCCCACATTGCCCTATGTTTCTGTGTTTCTTTGTTATGCTGTGGCTTACACAGTCCACAGAAATGGCATTTCACATCCATGGTCAAATCTTCATAAGCAACACCTTCTTACCTTACCAAAAAAATCTCAATATTGCTGATTTTATTTGGACATATTGCACAACTTATTTTCAATTTCTAATTTTTTAAATTATATTGGGGCACCTTTGGCCAATGTAAACATTCTGAAGAGAGAGTAGGGCTTCATGGAGAAATTTCTGAATGTTAATGTTGACTCTTACATTGACAAGAGAACTCCTGAGGTCTAACGTTGCCCATTTTGTTGTTAGATAGGTCTTTAAAATTTTTTGTGTTGTTTTCTGTGTCTGTAAAAATCTGACTAATCTCCACCTGTGGAGAAATTTTAAAATTTTTAGGTTTAGTTCAGCTACATCAGAATTGTTCATCTGCTTTGAGACTGACAATATGAGTTAGTGTAGGCAGTCATTAAAGGGGTACAAGCATATTATTGTTCTTCTGGACAAGTAAGCGTACAAGAAAAAGTAAGGGTACTTCTCAGGGTAGTCATAATGGTGATAAAGAACACCTGAACAATCACTAGGGTGTAATGGTTCTGCAGTCATACTGTTCATTTTTCATGGATCAAAGCAGCAGCTTTTAAAGCAGCTGTTGCTCTTTTACTCCTGCTATAAACTCCTACCTACTGCTGCTACGTCTCCAATCAGCTAATACAGTGAAAATCTCAATGAAAAAAATGTCTTTCATGAGATTTTCTCACAAAGTGACTCTTCATGCAACTTTTGATAGAAGACAGAACCACTGGGGACTATACAGTATCAGCATGGTAAGCATCACTAGCAAAAACTTTGCAAATCTTTTCATTGCTCTTCTCTTACATTCTGATAGCTCTCAGTAGTAGCATCTAGTAACTTTTGAAAATTAGTAGGCAAAAACTTTCAGGCAAAGGCACAAAAGTGATAGTTTTCTGTACATTTTAGCTAATACAAAATTAGTTAAAAGAATTTCCCTTAAAGAGGGATTGAGCACTTAAGTCCAATAATGAAATCGTCAGGTGGTATCTGTGAGAGGGACTGAACTTGTCCCATGTTGTTAACATTTTCCTTTTATTTACATCAGTAAATCCACTAGTTTGGTCCTTTCATAAATTCTTTCTAGGGAACTACTTTGATGCCCATTGCCAGCTGATTGCATCTAAATAAATTGCAAAGTAGGTGTGTCCTTGTTTAAAGAAAACTGCAGTTTTACTATAATTTGAGTTCTCTGTCCATCACCTCAGTGTCTCAGTTTCTTCTCTTTGTCCCAAGCCTAACGTGAGTTCCCCAGGACAGAAAATGAGTCATTTTTAAGTAAAAGATGTGGCTGTTTTTGCATTATTTATATATTGCTGAACACAGCTCTGATTAATGGCTGAATCCATTTTTGTAGTAAAACTGAATGCTAAAAAACCACCACCTTTTAATTTCTGACTTCTATATCTGATATAGCTACTCATCTATCTTACTGCAATTAAATTTGGAACTTCTTGGAAGAAATATCTCCTGAGGATGGTCTTTTGCCCAGATCTGATCCTAATTCCTACTCAGCCACTCAGCAATTCTTCAGTGTCAAAAATAATGAAGAACGAAAACAAAATCAACCTTCCTTAGAAAAATTCCTTTCTTCTGTTTCCTGATAGAATAGTGCAGGGAAGAAGATTAGATTTATTCCTTTTATAGGTGGTTTCAAAAGGTATCTGAAGCTCATCTACAGAAAGAGAAAATTTGACAGGACTTTTGAAGGGGGTGGAAAATTTTTTGTTAGGAAAAAAGGTCTACATCTTTCTCTAAAAGCTGTCAGCAAGTCAATGGATTGAAGACTCCTCCTCCTGGGAAAAAGACAGGCAATGAGACTTGTCATTGAGCTTGTAATTGATTTAATTCATTGACTTGTTGTTGGTGTAGGCTGGAGAGAGAGACAGCTGAGAAAGAGGTGAAAATAATAAAAAGGTAAACACTTATGAGCATTTTATAGATGATCTGAATTCAAAATATTTCTCACATATATATAGATATCACTACATGGAAATGTCTATATTTCTTATACATATCTGTATGCAGAACTGTCAGCTGCACTCCAATTCTGACAATGTCCTTTAAAGGAATGGCCAGTGAGAAGTTTCTTTCACATAACTTTGCGTGTTAAGTGTCTAGTCTGAACTACACATCTGGGATCGCTCAATAGACAGTAAAGACAAAGTGGCACTTCTGGAAGGTGAGTTGTTCAGCCTACCTCAAACATCTGTCTTCATAGAGAACTAACTGCTAAGTACTTATCTGTCTCCACTGTCTGTCAAGGGAATCTTAATGATTAGCCTGCACTAGTTACCTAACTTCTTGATGGCCACCTTTAAATAAGATGAATCATATTATCAGTAACAGTGTAGGAACTGTACATTCAGTGCATATATCTGAGGTAGATATGCTTTTGTCTTCCAGAAATACCTATATCTCTCCATTAATGTTGAAAGAGCCTATATAGTTAGCTTAGACTTAACTTTTAGGCATCTAAAGTTCAAGTAGATGGTTGTTACCCTTAGTGAAAAACCACAAAAAAAAAAAAAACAAAACAAAATCTGATTTTGCAGCTGACATTGCCCTTTAACTAACTTTACTATAGTGTTGAGAATTAGAAGGAAACCATTATTTCATTACAGATACAAGCCCTAGAGTTTGATAGTTCATGCTTACCCAGAGAAGCTTGTATCTCGCTACAATTTCCTGATAAATTTTTTATCAGATTTTCTTTGCCTACTGTTTTTGCCAATCTTGCCTGGTTTGGGTTTTGTTGTTTTGGTTTTTTGGTTTTTTTTCACATTCCGGTTAGGGTGGAATCAAACCAGTTTTGAAAGACCAAGGTAGCTTTGAATGTATAGGGTTGTATGGCATCTCTTTTCATATCCAGACATTACCTGCTTTCTAGAAGTGGGTCGGAGATGCCAGTAATCACTTTCACGATAGCTGTGTTGTTATTAGTTGAAGGCTAAGTAATGCCTTTTGTCCATGGTGGATTTATTCAAATGAGTTGAGTGCAGGATTACAAATACAGTCTTTATTTATGTCAAAAGACATTATGCTTTGATTCAAATGGAGTCTAATTCTCTGTAAAAGACTTTGATCTTGACATGAGACAAATTATTTTGTTCACTGTCTATTCTAAAGCACTATGAAATCTAAAATAAACAAAAAAATCCATTTTTTTTTCCCTATTACTATGGTTAAGTAATAATAGCTAGGGTTGTGTTTTGCCTATATGGACAAACCTTTCTTCTGATCATCACGTTCTGCTTATCACATCATGCTATGGCTTAAACAAAGGCTTGTCCCCACTCATGAAAGTTTGTAATGGGAAGTGGTGGTTACATCAGTGGCATTACCAGTAAATCAATATCTAAGTACTTAGATATAAACAATAAAGCATTTTGTCCATGACAAAAAGAAAATAAAACATGTACTTTTTACTTCTAAAGAAATAGCCCTGGCTCTTCATGAATGAGGCATAAGAAAACATTCTGTGCTCACTGATTCAAGAATAAAGACTATATTTTATGCTTAAGGTTGGTTCTCCCTCCAAAACAGTTCTTAACCTTACTTCCTATTTTATCATTAATTATCATAACAGTATACCCCTCTGTTTACCTATAGCTTCTGGATTAGCCATTACATCATATCTTCTTTGCTAAATACAGACTTCCTCACTTCTTAGTCTGTTTTTTCATAAACTGATTAAATTTGGTTTAGTAATATCCTAAAGGGCAAGATGTACAATCACTAAACATTTTGAACACTTCACAGATCTTCAGTAAAATCTGCAGTGTGGAAATAGATTAGTAAATAGTATAAATGGTAGCTTTTGAGGATTCTAAAGTGGGGAACACAGTTTCTGGAGTATTAGACACTGTCACAATGCAAGTAGGGAATTATGGTAACAATATAAATATGATGCTTTAATAGCAACCACTGGTAGCACTGCCTGCTATCAAAAGGCCAAACTTTTGGCTTTCTCCTTGATGAAATCTGATAGTTAACAGTTGAAAAGCCCCCACAACTGATTAAAATTTGCATAAATAAGTAAATCAGTTAATATATACTTACCTAAATTATTTATGCAAACATTTGTATGGAAAGTGTATATAAACTCAAGTATATAATAGAAATAAAAAACTACACTACCTTCAAGAACTGAAGTTTGGAAATTCTGACAAGAGTGTTCACCTCTGCACATTTTATGAAAGGAAATAAAATCTTATTAACTGTTATAGAAAAAGTAATGTGAAGTATCTTAGCTGTCCTCTTAAATCTTAAAAACTAATTTGTTAATAAAATAATTTAAATATTGGTTAGAAATTTCAATCTTAACTGTTAGAATCCAGATATGCTATTTTGCTCCATTCCCCAACTCGTATACAATCAGACTCTTAAAGCCTAGTGGCCTCAGTATCAAAACCATATCTTATGTTGAATCTTGAATATACTTTTTGAAAGAAATCCAATATGTGATTTAAATGTTTCATCATTAATTATCAGGACAGTTATAATAAACCTCTCTTTTTTTGGAGATCACAACAAAATTAAATAACTCTTCAGCATATGATAACTTTACCCAAACATTTAAACTCTATCAACTTCTTGCATTCCTTTGCTTTTTATAGGTCATCAATTCCTAGAAAAGATTTCTGATACACTTGGGTAATCTAGACAGATCTTCTATTCTTTTCTCTTTTACTTTTTTCCACAGTCCTTAGAAATATGAAGAGAAAAAAAAACCACCAGAAGGCAATGTCATAAGCCAATATTTAGTATTCTGAAAATCATGGGATATATTTCTAAGTTCATATATGGGTGACTGAATTTCAGCAGTACTTTCTACACAAAGGGTTGCAACAACATAAATAAGAATTGGCAAGGAATAGCTAAATTCCACTAGTTCTTTGATGTTCATGCTGATTTTAAGTTAACAAGGACATCATAAAATAAGCATGATGATGGCACTGGTGAAAAAAGACTGGCACTTAATAGATAAAGTTTAGATAAAATTAAATTTATTCTGTTTCCATCCATTACCTGCTGACTTCTCCCATCTCATTTATGGTGCCATTTATTGGCAATAGGGTTTTATGTTCCTAATCTCAGTGTCATCTTTGAATCAAATTTGCTCTTTAGGAACCACACCACCCTTGTAGTTAAGATTTTCCTGCTCCATTTCAGAAATTTAGAAAAATTATGGTCTTGGCTCTCCCTGTGCAGAGCCAAACCTTTGTTGATTTATGTAGCATTCTAAACCTAAGACTGCATTTCTATGGTGCCTCCTGTGCCGAGTTCTCCATGAAGGACATTCAGTGGACCATGAGAGCCTGAAAACAGGCTCTCCCTTATATTCAAGCAGTTGAAAAATTACAGTCTTTGTTATTTCAAAATGGATTATAAAATATATTTTTTCAGTTCCTTACCATTAAAGAACAATTTTGTTGAATTTCGCATTACTGATGTGTGAACTCTTAACATATTAGCAAATTCTTTGTGATTTCTTTAGTAGCCAAAGGAAAAATAAATAATATATTTAAAACAATTATTCTCTCTGTTTCTCAGCAAGTCTTTAACAAGATAGAACTTTCTTATACATTATTCAATTTGAGCATTAGACTACATATGTGAAATGATGGAATTCAACATATTCTGAGATGAGACAGAATGGATGAAGACTAACATACAGTATAAATCCATAATGCAAACATCATGATGGACATATCAGAAAAAAAGACAGAATACTTGCAATGTGGTCTAAGTAATCCACAGATTTATTACTTCTTATGGGTTCTATTACCAGAAATTCATACAATCCATGTCATGATTCCTTCCTGAGCTGTTTCCAGTTATGGTATTTTTCTGCGTAGCTACTAAGTCTGACTGGAGAAATACCGATGATTTTGCTTTTCTTAGAAAATGCTAATTTGACAAACTCAAAACTTGCATTAAAAAAGAATAACTTCTCTTCAAATAAGAATATAAAACCTTAAAATTTTTATCAGCTTTAACTGGAGTTAATACCTGACCAATAGGTATTAGTTGGTATGGCCTGTAGGTGAGAGTGGAAGCATACATAGAAATGTTCGCTCCACAGGTTTGTTTTGTTTTGTTTTGTTTTGTTTTCTTGCTTTTCTTCAATTCTTTTATGTCTTGTTGATCACTTTCCTTCCATTCCTCCAGCACAAAGAAGTAAATGTACAAACACACGAATCTCTTGATCTCTACAGATAATTAAAACCACAATGCCAAATGAATTTTATACTAAAAT
This sequence comes from Aquila chrysaetos chrysaetos, assembly GCF_900496995.4. NCBI lineage: Eukaryota > Metazoa > Chordata > Aves > Accipitriformes > Accipitridae > Aquila > Aquila chrysaetos. The sequence goes on from NC_044004.1 coordinate 21,574,161, forward strand.
ACATTTAGGTTCCAACTTGTTAAAAAACAATAACTGCTTTACTGTTATTTTGTTTGTTTAATAGGAAAGAACTTTAACACTATTTGAACTGAATTTTCCAACTCATGAATATTGCCAAACAGTGGCAATTTTGTACAGTAATGTTTTTCCTTCTTCTTTTTTCCTGAAGTAACTTATTTTAATATGAATTGACTGATTGATTGCTATCTAGTTTGAAGATTATTTTATAGAGCACATATGTACTTAACTGCAAGTGTTATGACTTCCCCAGAGAAAACATAAATCTCAAAATGGAGCAGTACAGAGCAAAACAGATTCTGAAGAAATATAAACCAATCTCTAGTCTGCCCTTAATATCCCCTCTGAGAGCCATTCTTTGCATAGGGTTGCGCTTGCTCGCACTGCAGCTGTATTATATTTCTGTTTAGTTAGTGCACAGTATTTTCTTTTCCTAATACAGAAACTAATGAATAGCAGCAGATGATAAACTTGGACATGTGCCAAAAAGAGGCATAGGAGAAATAAAAGAAGTAAAGCATCAGTGAAAAACATGGTTAAATATCATAACCCTATCCCACTGTACATTCCTGACCCTAGAGGAACAAGTCCAAACTCAGAATGCATACACAGACTGATTTTAGCACTGTTTGTGTTTTACAGTCAGCTGTAAAGGGTCATGCAACCTCAAATGTTCCTCTAGTTGGCTTATAGAAGTATTATCAAGGCATTATTTCTAAAAATCTTACTTCAATGACAAAAAAGTTAGTTGTTTCTTTTTTTGAGGTGGCTTCTGCACATTGCCACTAATGGGACCTATCACTGAAAATGCATATCTATGCTGATGATTAGTACATCTAGAGGCACAACTTACCTAAGGACATACAGAAGTTAATTAATCATTGAAACTGTAGACAAATCTTGAGTTTCCTTGGTGGCAAATGTGGGTTTTAATTAGCATTTTATTGCATTGCTTGGAAAGGGATAAAGAGAATGTAAATACTAAATAATGCAAATTTAATATACCATAGAGCGTATATGGTATTGCTAGAATTCAGTGAAGATTATTAAAAGTTCATGAATTTTTAAATATTATTTCTGTGTTTGTTAAACTGTCAGTTAAAAAGTATGATGGACTTGCTCCATAGCTTCGACTGATCTTGGTAGGAGTTCAAACTCCCTTCCTGTGTTTTGAAACCTACATAAGACAACAACCAGTCTGAAGAATTCATCTCATATTACCATTCTGTGTAGCATCTCAAAGGTACTCCTGAATATGTACTCCTTCTTTCACAGTTGATAGCTCCAAAGGAGGGATGTCACAATCCCCAGACAATAGTATTCCTAAATACATTTACGTCTGTCTTCCCCAAAAGATACAGAAGCTCTTGTAACAAATGCTACTAATAATATCTGTGATGTTTGCATCAGTTACAAGCTGTGGTAAGCCTAGATCTCTTTAATGGAATTTCAAATCATGATTAGGCAGAAAGTTATGACAGATACTAAGAAGCAATTCCACAGCTTCCATGACAGCATAGGCAAAAAAATATTTAATAGCATCCTAATTTGGATATCACTGAAATAGGAAAAGGTGAAATAGTGATGGAGTGGCAATAGGTAATTATAAATCTGCCTGACAGTAAAAAATAAATTTTTGGAAACAAACTTATATGTTACAACTAAAGTGTTGTCCTGGTTTCAGCTGGGACAGAGTTAATTTTCTTCCTAGTAGCTGTTAAAAAGTGCTGTATTTTGGATTTAGTATGAGAATAATGTTGATAACACACTGACATTTTAGTTGTTGCTAAGTAGCGCTTATTCTAAGTCAATGATTTTTCAGTTTCCCATGCTCTGCAAGCGAGGAGGTACACAAGAAGCTGGGAGGGAGTATAGCCAGGACAGCTGACCTAAACTAGCCAAAGGGATACTCCATGCCATAGGAAGTCATGCTCAGTATATAACTGTGGGGAGTTGGCCAGGAGAGACAGATAGCTTCTTGAGGAGTGTTTGGGCATTGGTCAGTGGGTCGTGAATTGTGCATCACTTGTCTTTCTTGGGTTTTATCTCTCTTTTTGTTATCTTCCTTTTCATTACTATTATTATTTTAATTTTATTTTATTTTATTTTATTTTATTTTATTTCAATTATTAAACTGTTCTTATCTCAACTCACAAGTTCTACTCTTTTTTTTCCCCTGATTCTCTTCCCCATCCCACTAGGGTGGGGAGGAGTGAGCGAGTGGCTCCGTGGTGCTTAGTTGCCGTCTGGAGTTAAACCATGACAAGTGTTATGGTTAAACAGGTGGCAATGACAAAGAGTTAAGCTGTTGCCTTTTAGATGATCTATAGACCAGAAATGCCAAGATGTGAAATGTGTGAAAATCTACCCCTGAAGAAACAAATCTGTTTACCAGTCTTTCCAAATTGTTCACATTGAGCAAGGATCTCACCCTGGCAATATTTCTTAGGTAAAAAGAGATATTCCATTAACAGATTAAAAAATGTGTCCATAAGCAAAGCAGAGCACAGTATAGGTAGATCTTTTATTCAGTCAGCAGAGGTTTGAAGGAAAAAAAACCCAAACTTTAATTTAATTTAGGATGATTTTGGGGTAATTGTTAAATTTTCAATCAGTAGCATATAAATAGTGACTGGACTCCAGCTAAATGCCTTTGCACAAATAATAGACACATAGACAAGGCATTTTATCAATTTAACAATAAATGACATCTGTACAGTCACAAAAAGCAGATAATAACATTAAAAAAATCAGTGGCAGCTCTTTAGCAGGAAAGACCTGTTTCTTTCTATCATTTCTCATTTCTATTTTGTTAATGTACTTTAACATCTGGGTTAAACTTTGTGAAAAATTATTTTCTATTTTAGTGTACTTAACATTTTGAACTATAAAAAAGCAATCCAAAATGGCTACAATTTCAAGATATTTTAAATATCCTATTTATTTCAAATACCTATTAAAATACACAGAAATGCACAACTTATCCTGACCATCAAGCATTAAATATACTTTAGTCCCATTAACATTTTACATTGTTCTGTATCTCTTTGGATTTCCCTTCAAAGATTCTGTTTTGATGCTTAAATACATTATGAAATGCATTCATTATTTCAGGAGCAAGTCCACCTTCATTGGAGTTATATTAGGATTCTCAGCTGTGACGGTACTTTGATGCTGAAGCTATACAGTGATACTTGGAAATGTAACCTAAGAAAATATCAGAAAGATGTCTCAAGCTGGTAGTAATGGAGTCTTTGAGAAAGGTAGTATCTTATTTCCTTCACCTGTACTGGTATCCCTACTGTTTTGGGGCTTTTTCTACTTCTACTCCAGTTAACAGGTCTATTGCTAAAGACAAAGGGAGTGCCATCATTTCCAGGTTAGAATCTTTTCCATTAGAATTAATTTGAATCTTTTGAGAATTATATGTGACACAGGCATTTTAAGATCTGTGTTGAGTAAAAGACCACACAGATGAAAATCTATAGAAAATATTCCTATGATGCCAGTATTGAATTGCATACAGAATTTGATTCTGTTTCTTTTCTATAGGTCATAGATCCAAATTAACATACTGAAGCTAAAAGAAATTAAACATTTCAAGTACCAATAGCCTACGTGGAGCTAATGGTATCTGCCATACAGGCACACCAAAAATTAAATTAATAGCTGGAATTTGTCTGGTTTCATTTGTTTGAAAACTTATTTGCAGTATGTGGCACCTAGCAATCTGCCTGATTCCTTCAAACCTGTAGTCATTCATTACATATGGTTTGTTTCCTAATGGTGCCTATTCAATCAGAATTTGTATTTCTGAAATGCTTTACATTCCTCAAGACAAATGAGATACAGTGCCTGTAATACATATTTCTTTACTTGCTCTTAGTCAAAACTGTCTGCTTTTACTTGGATACAATTTTGTGAAGGGTTCTTTCCTCCCTCTGCTTCCATCATATAGCCCATGCCCTTAAGCAGTGAGGTTCCATCAACCTAATTCTTTTCTACAGCATACCTCTGCTTTCTATTACTGCATATGTTCTTAATGATTTTCTTCTTACAGTCCAGCATGTTCAAGATCTTCCTGCTGCTTGTTAAGTGAGAAATCCATTTGTGTAATAACTGGTAAAATCAAATTAAGGAGGTAGAAAACAGAATTACATTTCTATCCTGTTTGACTGATATCAGAATTAATTACTCAGTGCAGTTTGCCTCTATGTCCATTTTGGTTATTCTGAGTTATACAAGGTAGTAGAAGTACCAACCACCTTTCTAAGGTATATCTAAATGCATGCAAATATTATTGTCATTAATAGAGGATCTTAACAGGTTTTTTTTATCCATTGTTATCCATTTTTATCCATTTATTTCTCAAAGGAATTAAAAGGACTTGGTCCTTAGCATAAAAAAAAAAAAAAAAAAATGTACTTCTAGTTCTTTGGGATCCAGCTGTGATGTTTAATGCCAAATTAACCAAGAGCAATGTCCAAAAGAAAGTATATGCATGTGCATTTTTCACATATACTTCTATGATCATAGCTCATTGAAAGTTGCTGAGCAGCTTGTAAGGAAGATGATGGACCTGCCACTTTTTGATGTTGATCACAGAATTGTATTTATGTTTGAAGGGCTCTCTGGAGATCATCTAGTCCAACCTTCTGCTCAAAGCACCACTAATTTCAAAGTTAGATCAGGTTGCTCAGGGCCATATCCGGTTGACTTTTGCAAATTTCTAAAGATGAAAGTTCCCCAACCTCTTTGGACAGCCTGCTCCAATACTTCATCACCATCACTGTGAAGTGCTTTCTCCTTCAATCAGACTTTCCCTTGCTGAGCTTGTTACCATTGCCTCTTGACACTAAGCGTGCATTCTGTCCCATGAACCAAGTGCTCAGCCTGACAGAAACGAGCATATACTTACAATTCTCTATATTTTTAGGTTTTAAAGAATAAGACCTTCATCTCTTATAGCTAGATCAACTTTATGTACATTTCTACCATTGCAAGCATACACCCTGCAATCACCGTTGAAGTCTGGGACAGTCATATACCTAATCACCACTTTAGTTCGACAGGACTTCCTAAATCCTAAGAGGGGATCCTGCTAGTAAGAACACTGTACTTTCTTTATCTAAGCAGAATGATCCTTGCAGTGCTGTTGGAGATAATACCTAATGAAGTATTAGGGATAACCCCTAATGAGGGAACATCCCTCACACTGAGTACGTAACATCCAAGTGACTACCAGGCAACCTCCCCCTCTATTAGTTTTTGGTGCAACAGCTTAATCCTCCTAGCAACAAAAAACTAACTAGCTAACATTCCCTTAATGTTTTGGATCAGTTTCTATCTTGCCCATTCATTTGGTAGCTACCATCCTCTCAACAGACCGTTGCCATAAGTAGTTGTTCTTAGGAGTGTGGTGACCCTATCCATTCTTACTTAGTAATAAATCTTGTTGAAATCTTGTGGAACGGGGTCTTATGTCACCATACATCAGTATTTTTCCTTGTTTTGTAAAAATTATTTTGAGTAGAGTTAACAAATATGCCAAGTTATTTCAGAACCTCGGTGCTACCCTTGACGTTCCAAAATTAAACTGTAGCTGTGTTTTCTAAAGTATGAATTGTGTCACGATAATTTATACAAAATCAAAGTCTAAGTAACTTCTGAAACATGCAGCTTTTACAACTATCATTCACTCTCTGAAATTAATAAGAATATTTTTATTAGCAATGACAATGACAGATCTAAGGGTGCACATTTTAATGAGAAAATACATCATGTTTTGAATATAATAAAATATGCTATTAATTTTTTTCAAATTCTCTATATCTTAAAGTGGTTCATAATTTAAATTCTATATTGCTGGAAGTTATAATTAAATAGGTGAATAATGCCCATTTATCCAAACAATAGGGAGACTCTTCAATAACTGAAATTGGTATGACCTTCTTTGGTTAACTCAGGATCAAGTTGGTAGTCCTAACCTAAGAGCAATATATTAAAATCTTCCTATTTTACACTTTATTTTTCTTACTGAGTTTAATAAGTTCAGTATAACCCATCAGGTCAAAGGGGAAAGTGATTTTTAAACAAAAATGTTAAGAAACTACTGTAGCTGTCACTGCGCATATTATGAAAATATCTAAGCACTTTGGGGCAAAAACACTGTATCTGATGGAAAAGGGAGGGAGTCAAAAAGTCAAACCAGGCAGACACAAACAGCTAAGCTTAATTTAACACCATATGTGAACTGAGAAATACTGACTAGCATGTCATGAAAAGAAAATGCCTGAGGAAGTCTTTTTGAATATGTCTCTTTACTTATCAGTAGTGACTCATCCACAGGAGTTTCATAAGGTTTTTACTTCATTATCTCCACACTGAAGGATTTACAAAAAGATTGTTGGTCTTAATATACTCAATACTTAATATAATAGAATTTCTAATTTATGGAAGTGCTAGATTCTGGATTTTTCAGTGCAGGACTCATCTCCCACCTAAACCCAAAGTCTAGTGAAATCCTCATCCTGCTTTTGTGTAGGTAAGATGAAATCTAAATATATTTTTTCAGGACAACTGAATTGTCATACTCTATGGGAAATTTTCTATGCTTTTTACTACTCTTTGCAACTTCCACATGAAAATGGGCAGAAATGGTCAGCAAGACACCTTACAGGAACATTATTACTACTACAGCCATATATGGTATAGCTAGTTCTTCTGCCTTTCTTCCTAATAATTCTTTTGAGGAAGACATATCAGAGGTATGTGGTTAAGATCCTTGTGCTGCAATTATTTCTGATTTGTATATTTACTGTATTTTTTCAAGTGTCCAAGTTCCTGCCATTTCAATGTAGACTTTTACTATCATCTTCTTTATTATCAAGAGAGGGAAGTATCAGAATAAAGCATACAAATGACTATTATCAATGTCTCCTCTTTCTTTTCTCTCTCCTTAGCAAATATGATGCCTCCTCAAAATGACTAGTAAGCAGCTAACTTCCAGAAAAGGTTCTGTGCAGCTTCAGCTCAAAAAGGCTGTTAGCTGCAGAATCTCCTGACGGATATTTTGCTTTGAATATACCAGTTCTTTGGTATTCCTCATCATGAAAAGACACTGGATCTTTGGTGCAGTTCAGGCCACATATTCTCCATATTAAGAAACACATTTTCTTGAGGATTATTTTAAAAAATATTACAGATGAAAAGTTAGGTCCCCATCTTAGCCCATTAAAAAGATGTTCAAGTATTCTGAGCAGACATTATCATGCAACTCTTCTTGTATTTGTCTGTAGTCTGGTATTTACATTCTAGTCACCAGATCACTGTTGTTAGTTTTATAGAAGTCAGATAAACATGTCATTAAAAACATATCCTATTCCTATGTGAACTACAAAAAAACAACTTTGCTTGCCAATGCTTAACCAAAGAATGGGTCTGACAGCCAGAATGTTTATCAGATAAGCTGGGAGAAAAAAAAAAAAAAAATCTTTCTTAAAAGAAAGAGATTGTCAACAAAATAAAAAACTTGGAGAAATCAGTGAAAATGTCGTCATCAAATAATCCTTGAATTAAACTTTGTGAATATCATACAACTCTTTCTATAGTATTGCTTTAAAATGCAAAAGGTGGAGTACTTTAGGGGAGTAACCATTTGCATTCAAAATTTCAATAAATGGATTTTATTCTTGTCAAATTGGAAGTAGAGGAAAGTTACCCCAATGTAGTCTCATTGTTTTATTTCTGACATAGGAAGTCTATCCAGCTAACATGCGATGCACAGGAAAATTTACTGCTACATCTTTCTGAATTATTTCATCAGATAAAATGATAATAGAAGTTAAGCACACGTATTTTCACAGACTTGTAAAAATAATTTGTTGTAACTCTTCAGTTAATGATATACATATTTCATCACTGACATTTGTCAATGGCCTAGATTTGGCAGCATCAGTATCATAGTTAGTAACTATCGAGAATATTTTTGAAGTTAAACTATAGGTTTATGTTTACATTTAAAATGATTATTTCTCTCAGTCACAGCTAACCAAAATATATTTCTAATGGACATGCAAATGTGTCACTACTTGTAAGGCAGGAGGCACCTTAAAGGAGGCTGAAGTGCTGAGGAAAGTGAGAGTGGAGAAAATATTTTTTAGGTCTTTTATATCACACTTTATTTACAATTCTTCTTAAGGAGACTTCTAATAGAACTTCTTTTCTAGAGCTGTGTCTTATGGGAAATCCTGATGCTTCTCCCCAGAGAGTGAAAATAACATTGAAAACAAAAATTGCAGTTTCCTGCCGCCACCACCATCAAGCATTTACTTCACTGCTTCTGTTATCCCAGGAGAAAATATTTCATTTCAGCACTGAACTATATCTATGATCTCTTCATCAAACATTTTCATTTCATTGTGTGGAAGTCCATTTTGAGAAACATCTTTATTCTGTGAATAACAAATAATTTTTTTAAAAACTCTTCTTGTTCTTATTTCTATGAAGGATGTGTCCTTTCTATTTTTTCAAATATTTTCTTTAACATGCCAAAAATCTATTAATTATATTATCTTTTTGTTCAGTGTTATACTTTTCAACTAATTTCTGCAAATAGAATGTAATATTCTTCAAAAATTTATTTAGTGCTTATACTGTTTCACTTTATTTTTGGACATAGTTTACAAAAGGCATGAGAGATGTAAACCACCTGAATTAAAAAAAGAAAATAGTTACTTCATTCATAACTTACCTAAGTCATTCTATTAAACTTGTGTTGAGGGAGGAATCAGAACAAAAAAAGAGAGAAAAATCAACAGTATATTTTGCAATACTGGTGAAAAGCCTGGTGTCAAATAGTAGGTGGTTGTACAGATGGTAACAATAGTGTTTCATCACATAAATGTAAACAGTTTGATTATACAACACGTGGTTTTGGTCTGCAGATGGCAGTCAAAATACAAAGGAATTGCACATCACAAGACGAAAAATATACTTAATATTATAGAACTTCTGGATATATGAATGCTCTTGTGATCAAAAATGTGTACCACGAAAAATTACCATTAAAAATCCCACTAGTTTCTGTATATTTTCTGCCACAGTGTCTCTAGTTATACCAGCTTTCTGATAAGACAAAACCAATAAATCTGATATTTATTAAGTTAATTTTTGAGGAATAAATGTTATTAGAGTGATCTTTTTTTGTCTTGGGACATTATTCACTACTTTATTACCAAAGTAATTCTTACCACAAGATTCTTCATCCTGACACACACATTTGTTCTTCCACCATGTTTAACTGTAAAACATCCTCTGTCTTAGTTTCCTCACGTATATAGCCAAACATTATTTCTTTCCAGTCCTAGATATATTAAACACAAAATTTGCAGAAGATTCTACACAAAAGAAAAAAACACCCAAATTTATAATTTTAATATGCTAAAGTTACACGTATTCATTTCTGTTATGGTTTGTAGAGGATGGCAGATGAACAGTAAAGCAGTAAAGCTTGAAGGGAAAAAACACAGGTATGTTGTTTCAGCTTTTGGTGTTCTAGAGCTACCGCTATTCACATACCAGCAAAAACATCCTTCAGACACTACTAGAGAAAATAAATCTGAGCAATGGATATTGATGTTTATTTATCTGCTGATATTCTACCATATTCATAGAAAAGGAACTTCTGTTACATACCTCTTTGCCCCAGTTGCAAACTTCAAAAAATTAGACTGTAAATTTTAAAGCACAAGCATGTGGTCTGATTTAGCTTCTAAACCATCCAGAACAAGTACACAGAGAAAATAAATGTATGTCCTGGTTTCAGCTGGGATAGAGTTAATTGTCTTCCTAGTAGCTGGTACGGTGCTATGTTTTGAGTTCAGTATGAGAAGAATGTTGATAACACTGATGTTTTCAGTTGTTGCTAAGTAGTGTTTAGACTAATGTCAAGGATTTTTCAGCTTCTCATGCCCAGCCAGCGAGAAAGCTGGAGGGGCACAAGAAGTTGGCACAGGACACAGCCAGGGCACCTGACCCAAACTGGCCAACGGGGTATTCCATGCCGTGTGACGTCACATCTAGTGTATAAACTGGGGGGAGTGGGGGCAGGGAATCGCCGCTCAGGGACTAGCTGGGTGTCGGTCGGCGGGTGGTGAGCAATTGCACTGGGCATCATTTGTACATTCCAATTCTTTTATTGTTGCTGTTGTCATTTTATTAGTGTTATCATTATCATTATTAGTTTCTTCTTTTCTGTTCTATTAAACTGTTCTTATCTCAACCCACGAGTTTTACTTCTTTTCCCGATTTTCTCCCCCATCCCACTGGGTGGGGGGGGGCGGGGAGTGAGTGAGCGGCTGCGTGGTGCTTAGTTGCTGGCTGGGGTTAAACTACAACAATATAACAGCAATTATTTAAAGACCAATATAGGAAAGGTGGTTTTGGGTCGGTTTTATTTTTGGGTTTTTTGGTTTTTTTTGTAATAATGGAGATGCAGCATGAAGAATCAAAATCAAAGTTTGAAATTTATATTTCATGTAAAAAAAGGGGGTTGCTGGAGTTTTGATCACATTACATTACAGTATGTACACTGGTTCCCCAGTAACAGTGCAAAACAAATACTTGCTATTGAAGTGACAATGACAGAACTATTATTCTCAGATTAATGCAAACTGACATATTAGCTTGCTTTCTTAACTGATTTTTAGGCATAGGAATGTAGTAGATATAATTTTTTTCATCCAGTACCTGAAATAGTACTACACAAGAGAATAGAAGTAAAGTAATAGAGACTGGCCAAACATCTTTAACATGGAAACTAGATAAAAAGAAGCAGAGTGAGGTAGTGTGGAAAGAGGAAGTACTTGAGGAACTGATGAAGTTCCTCAAGATTAGTCTTGGGACCAGTCATGGTTAATAAATTCATTAGTTATATTGACATAAAAAAATGTGAGTACAGCAAAGAAAACTGATAATGACAAAGTTAAGTGATATTATTAATATAGAACATCAAGAAATAACTGGCTGACATAGAGAACTAAAATAATAAAAATGGCCTGAAATTCAATTATAAATAAATCAAATGCAAATTCAAAAGAATGAAACCTCCCTCAGGATTAATAACAAGAATTTTTACTGTGAGTGTGTAACTCACCTGCTGGAAACAGCAGATGAAGGAATGATATAGGAGTACTATCTGATCACAATTTCACTTTGCAAATCTTGTGGGATGTACCTGTTTGGCAGGAAAATGCAGTTCTGTGATGTAGGAGCTAAGTTTTTTTCCTGTATAGGGCTGAATTATCTCCAGGATAGACAGGAAAATATTTGTGTCATTTTTTCAAAGTGTTTTGGAGACCTTTTCTGGTGTTCTTTGCAACAATCTGTACAATTCTTATTTAATTTCCTATGAAAATGAAGTTTCTAGGAACACTGATAGGAAATTATGAAAAATTCTCAGACATTCTGAAAAAACTTTCCAGTATGAGTATGCATTAATAAATGAATAAATAAATAGATAAATAAAACTGGTTCATCTTTAGTTTGAGCACATTATGAAAATAATGTTATGTGGTAGTAGTATAAAATGATGGAAGGGCCAAACCGAGTGACTTGGAATATATTCTACTTCTATAGTCCTATGTCTATAAAATTCTTTAGAATGTTTGAACTCCATTCTTACTATCTTCAACTCTAACTGAATTTTTTAAAAAAAGAAGGCAAGTTGCAATTCTTTAAATACATCTTGCAAAAATCACACTCAGTAAATATATGAAATATTATTTTAGCAACTTCCATGATAACCCTGTTGACATCATATTAAATGAGTCTGTGAATTGTGGATGTATGCAGTTCTACATCTGTTTTTTCTGTCAACTACCTTAACAGACAAAGGGGAAATTGGTATTCCTGTAAATTGATGCTGCATTCAACATAGGTAGAAAGAAAAGGGAACAATGATGTAATATTTATACATCAGTAATTTCTGAATTAAAAGAAAGAAACATCATAATATCTGGAGAGTGATGATCTATTTAGTCATTTCACTTCTAAGGACAAGTGACTTTTAATCAATTTTCTATAAAATGTGATTTCATCACATTTTAATGCCTCTGTATACCTTCTAGAAAATAAGATTGCAGAACTGAAAAATCTTTAGAAATCAAAATATTATTTTCAAAGTTACACATTATCTAATGATCCCAGTTATCTCTTTTACACTCCCATTGTGTAATGCCTAGAAAACAGTAAAGCTTTGAAAAAGTTTCCTTACTTGGGAACAATGGAAGTGACCTTAGAATCCAAAGGCCAGATAAGGATCATGGTCATTAATGACAAAACTATGATCTTATGTACAGTAATTTAAGCTAATATAATTGGACACAAATGATGACATAAGATGTATATAAAACTAGGATACCATGTGTGCACTAACAAATTTAGTAAAAGTGAAAGATTTGAAGGGTTGGATTTGGTGCTTTTTGATTTTTACTGGCAGTTTCTATCTTCTGAAGAAGGTAATATGTAAAGTCTGACTGTCGCTGAAAAATAGGGAAATTTTTGCATGGTAAGGCTAACTGTCAATGACATTATTATTGCTGATAATATAAGGCCAAGAATGCTAGAAAAGACGACCATTTACCAGTATTTTTTTATGACTATTCTTGTGTATAATGGTGTTGTGTTAAATGCCTAGTCTGTAGCACATGGAGGGACCCAAACAAAATCAGATTATATTAATAGGACAAAATCCTCAGATGACCCTAACTATAAGACATAAAGCTACATAGATTTACATGTAAGGAAAATCTGTAAATAAACATATACATATATACAGAAATTTAATAATTTCACATCAAATTAAAACTTAATAATTGCTAAGAAAATTAATCTCATTGCTTTAAATATGAGCATTATCATAATAAGGAAAACAGAATTTTCACAGTAAGTGAAGCATTTGCCTATACAAAACTTCCCATAGTTAGCTATTCCATATACATACACACCCTCCATATGTGCACACACATTAAGTATAAATCGTATACTAAATTATATTTGTACCTCTTCTATAAATATGATGTATACACAAATATACATGCACAGAGTAAATATACACACAAAAATAATGATATATCTACATATATATCAAATACAGCTGCAACTATAGCTGTTTTTAACATGATTTGCTGTTTCAAACAGCCTGAGGGAAAGCTTTTCAAAGCAGCCAAGAATCTTGATTCTTTATGAACTTCAGTTGGAAAAAATAGTGTCCACGTGGTTCTCCAAATCCTACTCATAATCCTGCTAGTAAGAAATACTTTTTTTTAAATATTTTTTTTTTAATTAACATCTCATACTGTTAGCCTTCTACTGAAAGAACAGTCCCACAAGAGTAAAAACAATGTTCTACCACTGACTTCAATGGAAACTGTACCTACATATTTTATTCAGAGACAATCTAGATGTTTTACCATATGCTACAGAGATAATTCACGAAGAAGTGTGTTCAAGAGGCCATTCACATGTTCAAATATGTTAATGTTGCAATGATAGCACTGAATAGAAACAAGAACATTCTTTTCTTTTGCAGAGAGCAGGAGGAATACATTCTTGTAAGAAAACATATCAAGATCTAATTTTTCCAATGTTCCCTGGTGTTCTTGTAGTTGACGATCTGTCAGTATTTTCATGTATCATATTAGTTTTATTTTTAGATATTTATAGATCAGTTCAAAAGTTTTACTGCAGGCTGAAATTTAGAAAAAAAAGTTTCAGACAAAAAAACAGTTTATATATTACATTCTGTTAAAAAAGGTAACTTAGACAATTTTGCATGAACATATCACAACATACAGCTCCTCATACATCTGATACATAAACCAAAAGGAAAATACAATTCTGTAAATGTTCTCACTCCCTTTTTTAAGCCCATAGATTGGTAGGCAACCTTTAGTTCCCTTTCAGATCATAATGCAAGTACCATTACCCTCAATAAAAAAGAAAGTCATTATTAATTATGACTATGGAGTGGTCCATCAGAACAAAAAAATGTTATCTGAAGAATACTCAAAATAATTGCAGATAATTAAAACTAAATTTTAAAGGAAACTACATGCCTACATGTGGTGGGTTAACCCTGGCTGGATGCCAGGTGCCCACCAAAGCCATTCTATCACTCCCCCCTCTCAGCTGGACAGGGGAGGGAAAATATAACAAAGGGCTCATTGGTCGAGATAAGGACAAGGAGAAATCACTCAACCAATTACCATCACGGGCAAAACAGACTCAACTTGGGGAAAATTAACTTAATTTATTGCCAGTCAACCAGAGTAGGGTAATGAGAAATAAAACCAAATCTCAAAACACCTTCCCTCCACCCCTCCCTTATTCCCAGGCACAACTTCACTCCCGAATTCTCTACCTACCCCCGCCCACCCCAGCAGTGCAGGGGGATGGGAAATGGGGTTTGGGGTCAGTTCATCACACATTGTCTCTGCTGCTTCATCCTCTTCAGGGGCAGGACTCCTCACACTCTTCCCCTGCTCCAGCGTGGGGTCCCTCCCACAGGAGACAGTCCTCCACGAACTTCTCCAACGTGGGTCCTTCCCACAGGCTGCAGTTCTTCACGAACTGCTCCAGCATGGGTCCCTTCCACAGGCTGCAGTCCTTCAGAAGCACAATGCTCCAGCGTGGGTCCCCCACAGGGTCACAAGTCCTGCCAGAAAACCTCCTCTGTGGGCTTCTGCCTCCACAGATCTGCAGATCTTGCCAGGACCCTGCTCCAGTGCGGGCTTCCCACAGGGTCACAGCCTCCTTCAGGAACCCACCTGCTCCGGCATGGGGTCCTCCACAGGCTGCAGGTGGATATCTGCTCCACCGTGGACCTCCATGGGCTGCAGGGGGACAGCCTGCCTCACCATGGTCTTCCCCAGGGGCTGCAGGGGAATCTCTGCTCCGGCGCCTGGAGCACCTCCTCCCCTTCCTTCTTCACTGACCTTGCTGTCTGCAGTTTTGTTTCTCTTACATGTTCTCACTCCTTTGACCAGGTGACCCACCTAGTGGATGAGGGAAAGGCTGTGGATGCTGTCTACCTGGACTTCAGTGAGGCTTTTGACACTGTCTCTCATGGCATACTCCTTGAGAAGCTGGCATCTCATGGCTTGAACAAGTGTACTCTTCACTGGGTGAAAAACTGGCTGGATGGCCGAGCCCAGAGGGTTGTGGTAAATGGAGTTAAATCCAGTTGGCGGCGGGTCACAAGTGGTGTTCCCCAGGGCTCAGTATTGAGGCCAGTTCTGTGCAATATCTCTATCAATGATCTGGGTGAGGGGATCAAGTGCACCCTCAGCAAGTTGCAGACGACACCAAGTTGTGAGGGAGCGTTGATCTGCTCGAGGGTAGGAAGGCTCTACAGAGGGATCTGGACAGGCTGGATTGATGGGCAGAGGCCAATTGTATGAAGTTCAACAAGGCCAAGTGCCAGGTCCTGCACTTCGGTCACAACAACCCCATGCAGCACTACAGGCTTGAGGAAGAGTGGCTGGAAAGCTGCCCGGCAGAGAAAGACCTGGGGGTGCTGGTTGACAGCTGGCTGAATATGAGCCAGCAGTGTGCCCAGGTGGCCAAGAAGGCCAACGGCATCCTGGCCTGCATCAGAAATAGTGTGGCCAGCAGGAGCAGCGAAGTGATTGTCCCCCTGTACCCGGCACTGGTAAGGCCGCACCTTGAGTACTGTGTTCAGTTTTGGGCCCCTCACTACAGGAAAGACATTGAGGTGCTGGAGTGTGTCCAGAGAATGGCAATGAAGCTGCTGAGGGGCCTGGAGCACAAGTCTTACGAGGAGTGGCTGAGGGAACTGGGGTTGTTTATTCTGGTGAAAGGGAGGCTGAGGGGAGACCTTATCACTCTCTACAACTACCTGAAAGGGGGTTGTAGTGAGGTGGGTGTTGGTCTCTTCTGTCAGGTGGCTGGAGATAGGACAAGAGTAAATGGCCTCAAGTTGCCACAGGGGAGGTTTAGGTTGGATATTAGGAAAAATTTCTTTATTGAAAGGGTTGTCAGGCATTGGAACAGGCTGCCCAGGGAAGTGGTGGTGTCCCCATTGTCGCGTCCCAAAGTTGGAGCGACTCAGGTTCGTGGATTTCCTTTGTCAGAATTAAGGTGAAACGACACCAGGGGAGTTCAAACAACAATCAACATTTATTCAACCTAGATAACCTTGCCCAAGTACAAGTGAACTTATCAATATGAACCTTGCAACATGTCGTTAAGCCGCTGTTTGAGAAGAGGAGGGAAGTACAGAAAAATGAAATGGAAAAAGGAACATGAAACTGCGTCAGAAGGAGAGCCCTCCCGTTGAGTCACGAGGTTCAGAGCAGACCCCCTTGCTTTCTGGACTCCTTCTCAGAAAGGAGCCCAGGGGTGGCTAGGTCCACTCCTAGTCTCAGACTTGGTCAACGGTTTATGTTTAAAAGGATGAGGTGTAGGGACTGTGGAAAAGAGAGAAGGAAAAGAGGGAGAGAGAGAAAGAGAGAAAGAAAGAAAGAAAGAGAGAAGGAAAGGGTTTCACCAGTCCTGGGTCCAGCATTGATCCAGCCAGCGTAGAGATCCAGTTCCGGAGGGCGCGCGCTGAGAACTCGTTCTCCCTTCTTTTATAGCGTGTTAGTCGATGGTCGCGACATGCGCAGTCCCATTCCCAGGGTTCTCTGGAATCGGTCGGAGAGCTTTGGGGGGGGGGGGGGGGGGGTTCATCGCAGAGTTGCCTCTCTTTTTCTGCTGGCATGACTGCTTAAGATAGAAGCACAGTCCCATCCTCCGTGGGGCCTCCTCCTCCAGGCGCATATGCTGTGCTCCTTCTCCTGGTCACTTAAGATAAGGAATTGCGGCTTTGGAGAAGTGCGGTCCCACTCTCCGGGGGCCCTCTCCTCCAGCCACATTGTCCTGTTCACAAAACTCCAGCATTTTTACAGAGGCCGTTTTCTCCACCAAAGTTCTTTAACGAATGTTTGAGACATTGACTATAATTTGTCCAACCGTCACACCCATCCCTGGAGGTTTTCAAAAATCGCATAGACAAGGAACTTCAGAACATGGTTTAGCGGGCATGGTTGGTGGTTGGACTCAATGATCTTGAAGGTCTTTTCCAACCTAAATGTTTCTATGATTCTATGATTCTCTCTCGGCTGCAGTTTCTGTGCCCACTGCAACTTTTTTTTTCCCTTCTTAAATACGTTATCCCAGAGGCGCTACCACTATCACTAATTGGCTCGGCGTTGGCCAGCGATGGGTCCATCTTAGAGCCGGCTGGTATTGGTTCTGTTGGATGTAGGGGAAGCTTCTAGCAGCTTCTCACAGAAGCCACCATGGTAGCCCCCCTGCTATCAAAACCTTGCCATGCAAACCCAATACAGTAGAATTAAAATTTATGTGAGGTAAAAAGTGTTGGAAACAACAGTTCTGAGCCAGAGATTGAGTAAAATAAGGTAGACATCTAAAGAGTGGGATTTGCACAATCCGGTAGTCAGAGGACTTTCCAGAGTTCCCATAATATCCAGAGGCACCTGAGTCACCTTCTCTAGAGTGGATTCTCTCAACAAACCTTGACTCTTGAAGCTGAATGCACAATCTAGGTTTTCATGTCCCATGAAAAAGTCCAACATAAACTCTCCCAAACTCTTTCATTTCTTCAAAGAAAAAGAATACACCATCATGAATATTTTTTTTTTTTTTTAAATTGGGACAACTTCACAGAGGAGACTAAAAAAGACTCAATGCATAGTGTCCACGTACCTGACAATAAGTGCTGCTGTCACTGCTTATGGGAGGTGTATCTGGTTCCTTTTAATCCCCAGGGAACACTGCTGTTGCTCCTGTATTTAACATAACTAGTACTACATCTACGAAAATGTAATTCCAATTGCTTTTCCATGCAGGCTAATTTATTGAAATGCCCCCTAGATTAGGCAAAAAAGGAAAGACAGAGTCTGAGGAACCAGAAGGGCTTAGACAAGGGCTGTGCTAGGGCTCAGTAACAAAAGTAAGAATTCTCAGGTGCTGTACTAGATCCTCAGACATTTTAAACTTCCAGGTAGTCTTGTTAATAAAAATATTTGCAGTGATAGCCAGCTACTCAAAGATATTTATGCAATTCACTCTCAACAAAATTAATATCTTTGAGGATCTGGATTATAAGGCCATCCACCATGTCAAGCATCAAAAGGTCTGAATAGTTTTGAAGGTATTAAAATGACAAAATGGCAGTTAGGCCAGAACGTTGTACAGAACAAGTCCTTAGCCTTTCCCATGAATAACAAAACCAAACAACAAGGGCAAAATTCCTCTTTTCCATTTCTAGTAATATTTGTCACATTAGTAGGAAGACATAATATAAAGTCTGTGAATGGAAACAGTCCAGAAGACAGAAATGGGAGGTAGAAGACAGCAGTGGATTGCAAAATATGCTGTATTATCTGTGAACTGCAAAATGCCCCTGCAGGAAAAACACTGCACTGGGGCTTCAGAGCGACAAGATGATATGAAAAGAGAAAGACTATAAAATGTGATAGGCAGGGCTGTCTGTAGGCACTTTTGGTTGCCAAGGAAGCTTGCAATGTTCAGAGTGTTCCCAAGGGAACATTTTAGTCACTCATTTAACATAAGCTGTGGATAGAGTGTGATGGATAACAGTGACAAAGCTGTGCTATCAGGGAGTTTGTTCTCTCACCTACAACAACATACCTCTTGCCTCTGCCAGTAGTCTGTCCTCCACAGTCTAATAAAACACTAAATGGAGCTTACTTAATGTCGTGTTCTTTTATGTTTATTTACAACTGGCAACTTAATATGCTTTAAAGTCATGCCACTGTTTAATTCACAGTACTCTTCTTGAAAACTTTTGTATTTTTTCAAGAAAATACCTTACCTATATTTTAAAGAATACACTCTAATCTAGTCTATTAACAATTTATAGCATGGTTTACTACTGAATTGAAATAGTGTATATGCATGAGGGTATTCTTTTTTAAATAATTTACCTATTCATCAGTGTGTAGTTAATGCATCAAAAATAAACAAACTACAAATATTTTTATGTCATTTCCAGTAGGACATAGTAAAACTGTTGTGCAAGAAAATGTAATTATCTATAATATATGTAACAGCTAATTAGATTCTGTATAACGAAATATAAATTCATTTATTGAGATCAGTTGAAAAACAATTGAAAATTAAGAGAGGTAATGATGTAAACTGAAACTTTTTTTTTTTCTAAATTATGAATGGTTGACTTAAATTGCAGTTTAAAAATGGTATTTATTTGCTTACCTATTACCTTTAAGTCAACTAATAGCTTTTGACATTAACACAATTTTGCAAAACATATAAAAATACAAAAAGAACTTAGAGCTACCCATTCCAAAGCATGAAACAACATTTGGGGGGAACAAAATACTATTAACAATTAAATTGTAGTAAAAATTTATATTTTTCACATCAGAGAATATTTCTGCAGGTGGATATAGTCATAAGTCCCACTAATAAAAACTAAATCTCTCACAACAGGGATCCTGTTCTTTTAGTTAGGCTCACAGGTGTTATAAAATAGAAAAAAATAAATGTAAGTTTATTATAGAATTAGAAGAAGCAGCCCCTGGGGAGGACCTCAAAAGCCCGTGTGGTCAATTCCTCTTCACTAAAGTAAGAATACTTATATTCAGAATCAAACTTGAGAGTATCCAATTAACTTTCCCTTAAAGCCTTTCTATTTAAGAATATTTCTCTGCACTGCCATGTAGCCTATCCTACTCTTCACCAACATTACAATTAGACCATTTTTTCTTACTATCAAACTGAAATATTTGTTGTCATTTAGTAAGCTGGTATCTTTTTTCTTTTTTTTTTTTTCCTGCTAAGACATCTTCTTTGTAAAGGCAACTTACTTTTTGGAAAGTTATTTCTCTGCCCCTATTTTTCTCTCATTCTGTACATCACCATTTTTTTCAGTGTTAACATCCAGTTCCTTCAACCTTTCTTCATTGATTACATTTCTTAAAAAAAAGGGAAACTAAGGCACCTTTGATTTTTCTCATCAGTACTATACTCTGTCTGGGATTTCCAAATCATGCAGGATCTTAATCACAGCAGTATGTCCAATGGCACTCTTTGATGTCAGACAGTCCCAGACATAAGGGCGCATGTCCGATTTGCTTACTCAGAACACGTGGTATGGCTAACATAAATAATAATTCCTATTTAGACAGCACCAGTGACCAAATGCAAACAGAAATATGATCCTCCACATGTGATACAAAATACTTCTCAAATGTAAGTGAATCTTGGAATGTAACTGCCTTTTTTTGTCACAGCAACACATAAAATCTTGTTTAATTTGTGGCCCCACTGCAGTTGTACATTCTTTTTGGCAGCATTAATGCCTAGACAAATAATTTCATTTCATATTTGTACACATTTTATTTATGCCTCATAATTGTTGGATTTCCTACTTTGTTTTTATTGATGATTTCAGATCAGTTTTCCATTTTCTCAAGATCACACTGAATGCTATCTTCCAAAGCACTTATAACCCCTTCTATCTTGACACCATCTGTACACGTTATTGTGCATCAACATCTAACTTGTGAATGAAAATATTAAACAGAATCAGTCATAGAACAAACCCTGGAAGTACCTCACTTGAAATCTTTCCAACATAGAGTGAATCAATAATAAATACTGAGTGTAGGTTTTCATCCAACTGTACACCAATTTTATACTGATAAAATATGAACCATACTTCCTGAGGTTGCTCATGAGAGTATGTTATATAGAAGAGTCCCCAAATCCTTCCTATGACCTTAGTAAATATAGTATATTCTTCCCCTGCATTCATTATCCTGTTACCATAAGAAAAAGGAAACTGGACTGATATGACATAATATATTTACTGTGGTTTAACCCCAGCCAGCAACTCAGCACCACGCAGCCGCTCACTCACTCACCCCCCCCGACCCAGTGGGATGGGGGAGAAAATCAGGAAAAGAAGTAAAACTCGTGGGTTGAGATAAGAACGGTTTAATAGAACAGAAAAGAAGAAACTAATAACGATAATGATAACACTAATAAAATGACAACAACAATAATAAAAGAATTGGAATGTACAAATGATGCCCAGTGCAATTGCTCACCACCCGCCGATCAACACCCAGCTAGTGCCCCAGCGAGTGATTCCCAGCCCCCACTTCCCCGTTCCTATACTAGATGGGACATCACACGGTATGGAATACCCCGTTGGCCAGTTTGGGTCAGGTGCCCTGGCTGTGTCCTGTGCCAACTTCTTGTGCCCCTCCAGCTTTCTCGCTGGCTGGGCATGAGAAGCTGAAAAATCCTTGGCTTTAGACTAAACACTACTTAGCAACAACTGAAAACATCAGTGTTATCAACATTCTTCTCATAGTGAACTCAAAACATAGCACCATACCAGCTACTAGGAAGACAGTTAACTCTATCCCAGCTGAAACCAGGACAATATTCTTGACCAATAGTAGATGCTTTTTACCACTTACATATCCTGTAGTTATTTAATAACACTGCTCCACAGACCTTGTGAGGAAAAGAGGTTATTATTCTATTTTTTTTTAAGTGTCTTCTCTCATTTTTGTTTCCCTTTCCCTCCAATTATAAGTGTCCTTTTCTTTCTTTGAGAAGTTCTCAGGCATGACCACAGGTTCAGATTATTTCAATGTTTTTAATGTAGTGTTGGTTTCTTTAGTTCCTCAGTTCATCAAGCACTGAAGACTTCAAGTAAAGTATTCCTCAATGTCTTCTTTCCATATTATGGCCTACAGTCCTACTTCTGTAGGACTAAGATTAGTGTTGCTATGCATTTGGACACAATTAATTTCGTAAAGACTGAAGCAAATTCTACTTAAGTCTCCTTTGTTTAAATCATAATTTGTTCTCTTTCTCATAAGTAATTAACCTATGTATTTTACTTTGTTCTATAATACATTCATACAAATTTCTTTTTATCTTTTCCTTCCATTACAAAGAACTCATTTTGTCTTTTAGTCTTTCTAATTTTATCCCTTTTTTGTAGATGTACATTACATAATGAAGGCTATCCAGTAAGGAACAATGAGTTATGAAGAGCCACATATTGTAAATGTAATGAAAGCCTAACTATTTAACTGGACTTTCCATTTGAGTAGGATGATGGAAGATGTGTCTGTAAAAACAAAGAATAGGTTCAAAGAGAATGGAAAGAAAAAAAAACAAATTGGAGAAGAACCCACATTCAAGAAAATCTGCGTTATCTACAATGGCAAGCAGGATTCTGAAATCTTATTACTCCTCTGCTGTGAGCAAGTATCTGTGAAATTTATGAGCAAATATCAAATTCCCTCTTCTCCTCCATGTAACTGATGAGCATGCACTACTACTACATTCTTTTAAGGAACAGATGTCTCTGTGATGGGTGGAAAGCTTCCAACATTAGTAACAACATGTAGCAGTGGTAACTATGTTAAATTTCATAGGCAGATGTGGTCTTGTCCCGCCCATGCTCCAAATACGTATGAAAAATACATATACCTTGTCAATACAGCACTTATCCCTAACTTCTATGTTAGCAAACAGTGCTAAGGTTGGGTGTATTTGCTTCTGCTCAGCGCTTTGTTAACTCTACTCATTGTTCTTGGACAGTAAACAGACATGGAGCTCACGCATGTATGTAAAGACATAGACACACTTAAAATAGTTGAGAAGTCTTTTTTTTCTTGTGACTTTTCATAGACATTTTCAAATACTAATCCCTTCATGCATACTGTCGTGGTTTAACTCCAGCCAGCAACTAAGCACCACGCAGCTGCTCACTCACTTCTCTAGAAAGACAATTAACTCCATCCCAGATGAAACCAGGACAATATATGAAGTTTTAATAATGATTATTAAATTTGAAAAAATGTCAGATGCTATTGAAATGTCAGTGTTAATGTTTTCTGTAGAGTACATGCTTCAATTGATCAAGATCAGACAAACAGGCAGCATAACCTGCACTCAGGAATACTGTATTTTGGTTTGGGTTTTGTCCTGGTTTCAGTTGGGATAGAGTTAATTGTCTTCCTAGTAGCTGGTACAGCTGGTGCTATGTTTTGAGTTCACTATGAGAAGAATGTTGATAACACTGATGTTTTCAGTTGTTGCTAAGTAGTGTTTAGTCTAAAGCCAAGGATTTTTCAGCTTCTCATGCCCAGCCAGCGAGAAAGCTGGAGGGGCACAAGAAGTTGGCACAGGACACAGCCAGGGCACCTGACCCAAACTGGCCAACGGGGTATTCCATGCCGTGTGACGTCACATCTAGTGTATAAACTGGGGGAAGTAGGGACAGGGAATCGCCACTCAGGGACTAGCTGGGTGTCGGTCGGCGGGTGGTGAGCAATTGCACTGGGCATCATTTGTACATTCCAATTCTTTTATTATTGCTGTTGTCATTTTATTAGTGTTATCATTATCATTATTAGTTTCTTCTTTTCTGTTCTATTAAACCGTTCTTATCTCAACCCACGAGTTTTACTTCTTTTCCTGATTTTCTCCCCCATCCGACTGGGCGGGGCGGGGGGGGGGGAGTGAGTGAGCGGCTGCGTGGTGCTGAGTTGCTGGCTGGGGTAAAACCACGACAGGTTTGCACCTAATTGTTCTTATCAATTTAAGGTATGCTTTACATATAGGAATTCTTGAAATGCAGTAAAAGTATGTTTGTTCTCACTAATGAAAAAAGTCTGGCCTGAAAATTAATCCTTCCCTTTGGGTGGTTTGCAGTTTCTCCTGCAAATAAGTAACTGCCAGACCAGTTCATCTTAGAACTTAACAAAACTGAACTCATTATATTATAATTTGCCTGCATCTGCTTAGATGTATTTTATGGTTTTATTGAGAGACAAATATGGGAGAAATATTCTTCGTGCATACTGCAATGTATAATGAAATATCCATAAGCCATTTTCTGTCCCCTGTGAATCTCAGTATATATAACTTCAGAACATTGTCCTTCTCAAAAAAGAGTCAATACCTCATAGCAGCTGAACAATCCTCCCATTTGGAATATTTTAAGGCTTCAGAGAGCCAAACATATTATTCTGTCTATTGCTTTCTCTGTTACATGACGTTATGTCTACAGTTCTTCAGTAATGCCCTGGGGAAGAAAAAAAAATTAAAATATACCATTTTAAAGCTTTGAGACTTTATAGCTAAGTGTATTTTTCAAAAATAAAACTAAAAATTATGATTCCTTTCAAAGTTAGCCAGATGTATGAATGCAGATTTCAAATACAAGGTAGACAGAAATAACATTTTGATTTTACAGAACAGCGTTAGTCATAGAGTGGAAAATACACTCCATATCTTTTCCCTTAATCAGCTTTGCTAGAACATAAATACCTGGACTAGTTTGACTACTTTGTGTTCTCTGAGAAAACTACTTCAATTGTCAGCCGCTCTTGCCACTGCTTTCTGTCATATTGCTGTTTACAACCATTGATATTGTCTGCTACTATTATATGCACAGTCATTTAATGATGGTGTGCAATACAAAATGTATTTTCTTTCCCAAGTACTAAACAAACATGCAGGAGTTAGGCAATTCTGAATGTTCAAAGGTTCTACGGCTTTGCACAGGTTTCAGTTTCAGCAGAAGGTGAATTCATTGTGAAAAGGAATGAAGTGGAAGTAAAGAACATACAGCTCCTCTATGTCAGAGTTTTGCTCGGCATAGTTTAGGAAAAACAAAAAAATATGGGGAAGATTTCGTTCTTTTAACCCAATGTATAACTTTTTTCATTTTGGCTAACCCCCCCCCCCCAACATTTACAAATAAAAATCTAAGCTTATACAGTGTGGGTTGTTTGTCAACAGTTTTTGTTTGGTTTTTGTTTGGATTTTGCTATGGCTTTAATCTTCCCTCCAAGTTAACTTATGCTGTTTTTCTAATCATATAGTATAAAGCTGTAACACCTACAAATGTTCAGCCAATCACAATGTATGGCCAATTAAACTTTTTCATGGTATTTTCCTATTGCTTTAAGAATATAAATGTTATTAAATTGCCATTTATTTTTAAATAATGTAAACACTTGGAAGTAGGAAAAGAAAAGCTTCATTAAATATGAGGTTAGTCTCAACAAACATTAACATTGCATTTATACTGTAATTTTTACAATGAAATCATTCTGTTTCATGAAACCAAAGTCTGGCAAATGCTGCATCTAGATTGAAAAAAAGAAGTTATGAAATAGAATTGCATGTCTGCCATTGTAATGTTGTATCCAATTATTCATTGAAGCTTTTAAATAACTTACCTTGAGGGAGTTTTCAGCCTATAGTTTTTCCAATTCAGTTGTCCTAATGAATATGTTTGTTAAATTATTTTCTAGCAAGAGAACAAGTCTTGAAAAACAACCAGAGGACACTTTGAACTTCAAAATATCTTGAAAACCAGATATTGTAAGACTTTTGCTAATCCAATCACACATTTCAATCAAAAGATCTATAATTTTATATCTCACTTCCCAGACTGGGAATATTATTTATTAAAGATTATATGTCATTAATTGTTTAAAATATACTGAAACAAAGCTTCAATCAAATTGCTTGAATATATATAAATATGCATAGAGAAAAGATAGGAAAGATAGAAAAAATAGCGCTCGCTAACATTAATTTTGATGACTGGAAAGAAAGAGTAAACCAGAAGGTATTGTAAAATATGTATTGCCTTTTTCTTGACTTTACAAAGCTGCAGAAGTGCAACTACTCAATGACTAGATGATTTAGATGATGTATTACATGCACTGTCTGAGTCACAAAACTTTCTTTCTGTGAGTCTTGTATTTTATAATTTCATATTCAAATACTTGCTTCAGGAAGCCAAAATCAGCCACAGTCAGTAGGTTTTACAGTTATGAAACAGTTGCATATTATATAACTGTGCTACTTTAAACCAATGTGTTCCCCTCTGTCACCAAAGAATCCTTTTCTTTTAGAGGATGAACTTTGGATGGAAGTTTAATGATAGGAAAAATTCACTGGAAATAAATGTCATGTGGAATTTTCAAAGGCAAAAGGGGCAGTTAAATGTTTAGATTCCACAGGAATGTCAGTCCTATGAATGTGCATGTCCCCTATTTCAGTATAAACTAAATCATGTGAAAAACATATGGCTGTATGATTATCTATATTAAGCCCTTTTTTTAATGAGCATACTTCTTCTTAGGGCATCAAACAATTTCCTTAAAGGAAATATGACTAGTGGTACTGTAATGGTATATTAGATAATCCTTGAAGGTTATGCTAGATTAACTAAGCCTTCTTATCTTCCTCTTCTCTTTTTAGCTAAATTTTAAAACAAACAAATCATAGAATACATCTCAGAATTTTATTGAAATTTAAACTGTTGAACAAGAAATGAATTCTCGCACAAAAAAGTTTCTCTGATATGTTCTCCCCCTTATTAATTGCTTGACATTAATTTTGTATGGTCAATGGAAAATCTTTAGTTATAGATGCATTAAGCCATCCATATTCCAGGCATCAATATATTCTGAGTGAGTCACTATAGAAAGTCAAAATCAGACCTAATAGGGCTTAAAAATATTCACAGAGAGCTTTCTGTAATCATCATGAAATCCTGAAACAGAAAGCAGACAAAACTAATGAAAAAAAATCTTTGAAATTTGAATACAGAACACAGAGCAAATACTGAATTTCCTAATCCAGTGCAGAAAATTTCTATGGGGAGAGAAAGGAAAAAATAAATGTTTTTAAGTTAAACTCTTGAAGCTCTTTTCACTTTAAAAAAGGAAATGGGAACATTTTTAACCACTACTTTCAGTGAACCATGAATTTTCTAAATTCCTTGACTTGATGCATCTTTCTTGGGATGACCTGTTGTTACACTCCATTACAAAAAGAACATTGTGTTTCCTTGCATAATGCAGCATGCTGACATAACAGCAAACAATATATCATTCTGATGACCCTTCAGGACTGAGAATTTTGAGAAGCTGTGGTTCACTGAAAACAAACAGGATTTTTGGATTTAAACAAACTTTATTTATTTTATTAACCTTTTCAGTGCCACAGTTTTGTGATATTTAATATAGATTAAACTTTATATGAATCTCCCATATTTCTTCTCAGAAAACTATTCTTTACTTCAGAATATAACTAATGAAACTCTATAATATGTAATTCATACTTCCTTTAACAGTTTTGCCAGTACCAAAGAGGTACACTGGAAGCACTTTTCAGAATATATAAAACCTAAATGTTATACAATAGCGTTAGTAGCTTCACGTTTGGCACAAAAAGTTGTTGTTTCCTGTCCATTCTGTGACAGTTTAGGGTAATTGTGTTGCCAGACCTGTAAGTATGCAACATACTACCTCTTGTGACACACAGAGCCAGCTTGCAACATATCAAGTTTTACTATCAGATTATGCTCCATAATGTCCAAACAGCCATGTAGAACCACATGGATTGAAATGAATCTGTGGTAATGTGCTAAACAAATCTTGTATTTGAAATGTCAATTTGCAAATTCCATCTTTTTGTACTTTGAACTTCTGTACTTTGTATAGAGATGATCAAGGGACTGGAGCATCTGTCACGTGAGGAAAGGCTATGAGAGCTGCTCAGCCTGGAAAAGAGAAATCCTATCAACATGTAGAAATATATGATGGGAGGGAGTAAGAACAACAGAGCCAGGCCCTTCTCGGTGGTGCCCATTGAAAGAAAAAGAACAAATGGCAAAAAAAAGAAGTACAGGAAATTCCTTTTAAACGTAAGGGAAAATGCCCAACTTTTTTTAACTGTGAAGGTGGTCAAACACTGGAACACATTGCCCAGAGAGTTTGCAGAGTGTCTGTCATCTGAGATATTAAAAATACGACTGGACATAGCCCTGAGCAAGGTTCTGTAGTTGACCCTGTTTTGAGCCAGTGGTTTGACTAGATGGTCTCCAGAGGTCCCTTCCTTCCTCATTCATCTCATTCTGTGACCACTTTTATTTCCCTCTAGTGACAGGAAACACGATGTTTTTATTAAACTCTAGAAAAGCCTCATCCATTTGTAAAAATGGATCCAGATCTTGCAGAATGAACTGTAAATATTATGTGTGTTGGAACTCTGTATCTAGTTTTTTTCTTCCAAGTCCAAAGTCACTGCAAAAAGCATGTTAGCCCATTTTTGCTGACTGCCTGGTGTTCACAAATACAGGCTGTAAAACACATCTGGCTAGAAAAGAATAGCTTTGTTTCTGAATATGACATTAGAAATTGTCAAAAGGTTTTTCAAGGAAATCTTTTTCATGGATTTTCATGAGGAACAAATGACATCTCAGAGGTTGAAACCTTACATGGAGTATTGGTGACATTTGAATACTTTCTATTGTTTACAGACTAGAATCCAGATCCACTTCATGCCACACTCATCAAAACTAGAGAGGATTTAGTTTTTTCCACATATGGAAAGGTCTTTCTTCTTTTTTGTTTTCCTTTGTCACTGTATACAACATTTTAAGTATTGAATTACTCTTTCAGAGAATTTTCTTCAGTCTTTAGCAAGATTGATTGTCTTATTAAACTAAGTAGAAAGGTAAACTATCCGCATATTTGGCAAACAGCACAAATTTGTGTAACAAGTACTGCTGCTTATGCATGCCATGTTCTTAGGTATTTCAGCAGTTTGAGTTTTGCAAGTGCTGGCTCTCAGACTCCTCAAGATTTCTAGCTCTCTGAATGGGGAAATACACAGGGAGATGATATTAAAACCTCAATGTCTACTGCAGTGTAAGACCAGCCTCCTCAATCTTTGTCCTAGTCCTTTTGTTCAGCTAGTGCCTAATGTTTTCAATCCTAACTCTCAGATATGTTCAGCCAGCCTCACTTGCTATCTCCAGATTTTTTTCTTCAACCTAACTGCTTTCTCACTGAGGTGTGCCAGACAATATTGAGAGCTTGTCTTGGAAAATTCACTACTATATTTTTCTTATTCTGGTTATGTATATTAGGTTTATAATAATGAATAATAATATTTGAAGGGAAACAAACCAACAGAAACCCTTTAGTAGACAGCAGAACTAAGTCTGAAGTGTTTATAAATACTTTTAGTGCCTTGGAAAGATCTACATTTTGAAATTTGCAGGAAATATTAGAAGAATAGCTAATAACAAAGAAGACAGACTACTACTGACTTAAACAAAGTTCTCATTAGCAGTGTATGTTCCAGTATGGCCAAATGTGAAGTCATATGTCTAGTGCACTGTTAATTACGCTGCTCTTCAATACAGATGCAAATCCGATTAAAAAACTATCAGGAGAAAAGAGTGTTGAAGATCTAAGCATTATGTTTCTTGATGCCTTACTATAATTTCTTTTTATCCAAAATTATAGCTTCTAATTTTCTCACTTCTAGCCTGGAATTTGCTAGTAATATTTTTGTCTTGAAAACAATGAACACTTGGTAATGGTGATTGTCAGACAGTCCTAATGTTTTAGAATGTAATAACCTGATGCTGAGTGAAGTTTTTTGTTTGTTTTTTGCTGGTTGGGTTTTTTTGGTTGGGTGGGGTTTTTTTGTTTGTTTGGGTTTTTTTAAGGCTGCTGAATTGTTTTATGTCTTGCTTTACACAGCTAAAGAATTGTGCTGCTAACAAATCTTAATGACATAGGCTTTAAGGATACCTGATAATATTGCAGGTTAACTTATTTCAGGCCTTGTTTACTAGAAAAAAACCGCACATGGTAATACAGTAATAATATTTTTTTTTATATATCTCTCTTTTTGGCTACATTCCAAGGTGTGAAAATTAAGGATATTAAATAAACATATTATATAAATGGTAGAAACATAACACCTGTTACATATAGGAAAAGTATTCTAAGAATTAAACTACAGCATTCTTGTCAGCCTTGTAAAAAGTACAGCACAATAATTGTATACTGAATCAGTGTCTTTAGAATCACCATTCCAAGTTCTAATTGATCTTTGCCTTCTGTCAAACTATGACTGGGTTTTTTTTTGTTGGTTTTTTTTTTCCCCAAATATACTTCCCAGGACTATCTTAAGAACAAACAAAAACATTTAAGGAACACATTTTGAACAGATGTTCTATTTTCATATATATATATATATATATATATATATATATATATATATATAAAAAAACTGTTACAGGCAGAAAATTTGAAAAATCATATATTTTTTACAATATGAGGTTTAAATGTTCACTTATAGGTCTGCATAGCCTTGTTAGTAAAAACGTCCAACATATTTCAAAATGTCTTTTTAAAAATCATCTGCTAATAAACATGAAGAGAAATGCTAGGAAAGAAGGAGTTGGACATATAAAATAGAGATTGTTAAGGAAAAACTAAACAGTCTTATAAGTATCAAACGTAATTGTAACATTACTGTAGCTGGAACTGTCTAAGGATATATCATATAAAAGTTGTAAACTTCAAGAATTGGTAATACTTTTTCACTGGCTTTTTTTAATACAAAAAACTTTGTAGGACATGAAAGTAGCCCAAGAACAAGTACTAGCACAATAAAAACAAAAGTATATGCCATTTAGAGTAGAAATGTGTAAATTAAATGCTTTTACATGATCTCTTTCTGCTCTAGATTTCAGAACATTTTAAAAAGACAGTTGTTATCCTACACGTAGAGAAAAGTGTAACCATGAAGTGACTTCCCAAAGGGACATAATGAATAATATTCAAAAATCAGGTTTCTTTATCTTATACTAAATTTTGTTGTAGGGTTATCTAAAATAGGAAATGATGCAGAGCATTCTCAGGGACACTACCAGGAGACTTGTTGCCTCAGGAAGACAGAGCATATTTATCCATCTATATTTTTCCAAGGATATATAAATGGCAGGGAAGAATGAGGCTTGTTTTAGAGCAATATAATATCAGAGCAATCAGTGAACAGATCATTTGAAATCAAGGAGTGTACCAAGGTAAGAAAACAAGCCTCATTTGGCCCTGAGATTGGGTTTTTGCTCATGAAGACTAGATGCAGTATGATTCTAAGTCAGTGTTGAATATGTGGAGCAGGACCACAATGTGACACAATCTACTTACTTGCATGCAGCCCCTGTTTACTGAAGAATTAGGTTTGAATACTTTTTCCATTTTAAGGTGTGTATGTCTTTCAGAGTCATGGCATTGCACAGTGTTATACAGTACTAGCACAGAGACTAGATGTGGCTGGTAAAAATAAGTTATATAGCATGTCTTACTTTTAAATAGACACCTTTCAGCATAGAATGGTACATCAGAACTAAATGATACATCTCTGCATAAGAAGTAGAATGAATCAAACCTCACAGTCAGATTAAAGGCTTATTTCCTCATTTAATCTCTCTCTGACTGTGGCCAGAAAAGAATGTTTAGGGAAAATGTATAAGAACTTAGGTACAGATTGTTCTTTCCAACCTTACAACTTGCTCAAGCGATAGAGGTCTACATACAGAAAACATCAATGAGCTTGTGAAGAAACAATGGAGGAAATTCAGACATAAGTAAAATTAAAGCCATATTAGATTAATATTTGGTAAATTAATATATTGAATAAGCACTAATTAAAATAGATATAAAAGAGACAGACTTGGTCTGTCTTGAAAACTGGAATTTCTGCAATTTATACTTTAATAAATAGTTATGTGACAGTATCTCAGAAAGGAATTGGTCTCACTATATTTTATTATAAAGGAATGAACCAATGTAATAAATTCTTTAGTATAAATCCACTTTTAGAGATATTTTGAATTAGTGCTGGAATGACAAATTCGGTCGCTCCCTACAAAATCTTTTTAAAAGGGAAATGCAAACAAATGTGTGTCAGCTGGCAGTACATAAGAAATTTAAAAATAAATATTGCATCAGCCTAAAAAACCTCTCTAATCAGGAATGCTTGCATTAAGGAATATTAGAGATTCAATTAAATAATTTATGAACTAGAATTAGTAATACGAGTTAACCTTTACACTATAATGTATTCATTTTAGAACTAGAAAATATGAAATTGAAGCCTTAATCATCAACTCAAATTCAAGTGCTTTTTTTTTGAAAATTAATTACTAGTATTAATTACATCTCTTTAGGAAGGTTTCCGGGAAAAAAAAGATCTTACAACCTAAAAGTGTTCCAATAACCTGATATTAAATGATAGAACAATCCATTGCATTACAACATTGTTCTCATTAAGTTGTATGTTTTTGGTGTAAAAAACACAGAATTTGAATGCCAAGTGAACAGGCAAACCCAAATAATTTTATACGGACATTTTTCTCACTTTGTCTAGTAAATTCTTTATTTAATCAGTGCCACTGAGAGTGCTGGAGCTAGCATTAGGAGAAATTTCTCACCCACAGAAGAAAGGACTACAAAATCCAGATCACAAGTGTTAAAAGTCACAATGTGAATTTAATGTGTCTGGATTTAGAATTTTGCAGAGCAGGAATAACAGCTGATTTGGAAATTTGGTGTCAAATATCTATTTTTGTTACAGGAATGCTTAAAGTTGTCATAAAGGATTAAATATACATCATAATTAAATATAATTATTTAAATAAAATGTGTATAGTGCAGAATATTCGGAAGTTACAAATGAACTAGCAATCTCCTAAAATACCCAAAAATTCTGTATGGATTAAAAAAGATATTAATATTAGCTGGCACTAGTGTCAGAAATAGAGCTACCTGATTCGACCGTTTATTAAGTAATAAAGGAGAACACTACTATGGGCTGAATCACATGCATCTTCATAATGAGTATTATTCAATTTTCCACCACGCACTTTTACCCAAAACAGACACAAACATTGATTTCATTTTACTAAAATTATGCTTAATTTCAGTCCTCATAATCTAAACAGTCTCACTTCTTTTTCCCTTTTCTTTTTATATATTTTATATACAAATATGTGTATTATTTTTATATATATATAACTGAAGAGTTTTTTGCTATTTGTTTTGACATACCTTGCAAGGATTAAATCAGATTGCTATTTGGTGGTACTTATTTTATCTATATTTATTGACCTGTCAGACAGAGCTTTCTTCATGTACCAGTTTCTTTATGCTTTGGATGTTTAGTTCTGTGTACAATCCATTCAACCAGAGTAGGGTAATGAGAAATAGAACAAAGTCTTAAAACACCTTCCCCTGCCCCTCCCTTCTTCCCAGGCACAGCTTCACTCCTGGATTCTCTACCTCCTCGCACCCAGTGGCACAGGGGGACGGGGAATGAGGGTTACAGTCAGTTCATCACACGTTGCCCCTGCCACTTCATCCTCCTCAGGGGCAGGACTCCTCACACTCTTCCCCTGCTCCAACGTGGGTCCTTCCCATGGGCTGCAGTTCTTCATGAACTGCTCCAGCGTGGGTCCCTTCCATGGGGTGCAGTCCTTCAGGAGCACACTGCTCCAGTGTGGGTCCCCTGCAGGGTCACAAGTCCTGCCAGAAAACCTGCTCCAGTGTGGGCTCCTCTCTCCAGAGATCCACAGGTCCTGCCAGGAGCCTGCTCCAGTGTGGGCTTCCCACAGGGTCACAGCCTCCTGCGGGCACACACCTGCTCTGGTGTGGGGTCCTCCCTGGGCTGCAAGTGGATATCTGCTCCACCGTGGACCTCCATGGACTGCAGGGGGACAGCCTGCCTCACCATGGTCTTCCCCGCTGGCTGCAGAAGAATCTCCGCTCTGGCGCCTGGAGCACCTCCTCCCACTCCTTCTTCACTGACCTTGCTGTTTGCAGGGCTGTTTCTCTCACATATTCTCACTCCTCTCTACAGCTGCCATTTCTGTGCTGCTACAACTTTTTTGCCCTTCTTAAATACATTATCCCAGAGGTGCTACCACTGTTACTGATAAGCTCCACCTTGGCCAGCAGCAGGTCTGTCTTGGAGCCGGCTGGCATTGGCTCCATGGGACATAGGGGAAGCTTCTAGCAGCTTCTCATGGAAGCCACCCCTGTAACCACCCCTGCTACCAAAACCTTGCCACACAAACCTAATACATCTAAGTAAAACTTACTATCCCACTCTTCTACAAGATTTTTGTTTTACACTACCCAAGGTTATTGACTCCCTAGGTCTAATAAATGGTAAATGACTTAACAATTTGTTCTACATTTATCATTTGTTATAACTATATATTAGCTACATAATAGTTATATGCAATTTAATAAATAAATAATAATTTCATAATAGAATAAATAATAGCTTGAACCTTAAAAATTCACAATTTGTCTACAGATATGCTATTTGGCTGATTAGGCTCATTACTCATGGAAAAATAAGCATAACAATAAAATATCATGATACTGCTAAACTGAAAGAATTGAAAATGTATATTATCATAAAAAGATGGCAATATACAAATTAATACTATAAAGAGAAATTTATTACAGTACTTAACCTGTGGTGGATCTATCTATGAACAATGGCCAATTTATAATGTTTATCCATTCAGAATTTTGTCCTATTCTGCAGATCAACTTGTTATCTACAATTTAGCTATTCAGTTTTTCAGCCACGTATTACTTCTTTGTGCCACCTGAACACTGCAATTATGCTATAACTACAGAAAACAGCAAGTTGAAAGGAGACCCGTTTGTCAAAACCTTTAAAACTGAATGTTTTATATTAAAATCTATTTATGGAGAACTAAAAGGGAATTTAGCTATATATATAAATATAATTTGGCAACTATGCATAATGTTTGTTTTTATGCCCCTTTACAGATAATGTCCTATTAACATTGCATGAGAAAATCCAAAGTGGTCTCTAAAAAGAAAATCTAACAACCTATGTTTGGTGGTTTCATTACAAATAGCTAAGAAAAGTAAAAACTTCTTGCATATTAAAAGTACCAATATTCCAAAATGTCTCTAAAAATTTACACAAATATAGTACTGGAAATACTCACCTTGCACACCCATGGCCTATTGTGACAAGGGTATTCTCCCGCAATAGAAACCAGTAAAATAAGTTCAATTCTTTTAGAATTCCAGACATAAATTAAGCCTGCTTGTATC
Source organism: Aquila chrysaetos chrysaetos (assembly GCF_900496995.4). NCBI lineage: Eukaryota > Metazoa > Chordata > Aves > Accipitriformes > Accipitridae > Aquila > Aquila chrysaetos. The sequence goes on from NC_044004.1 coordinate 21,609,272, forward strand.
CTCACAGGGTCTCTGCTCTTGGCAGCAGAGTGGCAAAAAAAGTTTAAAGACAAGCCCAGAGGACAAGTCCACATATGTGGGCAGCCATGGCACTGTCCCAGATGGGATGAGCTTCAGGTTGGTGAGACACAGGAGCCAGATTTACCCATTTCTACATGAGCATACTAATTCTTAGCTCAAATCCTCTCATGCAGTCTTCTTTTCTTTTCTTTTCTTTTCTTTTCTTTTCTTTTCTTTTCTCTTTTTTTTTTTTTTTTTTTTTTTTTTTCAGGAAAGGAATTGAACCAACCTTTCATTTTCTGTGGAATAGTTAGGCAACAAAATCCCAAAGAGTGCTTTGTATTTGGAGCTATAATCTCATGGGCCCTATTTGGAGCTACAGGTAGGCACTTACCTTTGGGAAACAAATGCTTTCTTTGTCCCTTCTTTTTTGGTTAGCTCAAAAAGAGCTACTGCCTACTTAACCAGTCACAAAGGACTTTGAAAATACTTTGTCTGTGGCATAAAAATACTTTCATCTATTATGTGATAACTCCGTATTTTATTTTGGGCATGAGGTACATGGTAACATGAATTCCTTTTGGGGGAAAAGGGAACATGGAGGGGGATATGCTGAGCATGTCCTTCTTTTGATTTTGTTCCAAGCTACTAGGGGGAAGATAACAGCAATCAGGCTCTCACTTCTGAGAAATAAGAGTGTAGCTGTTTCTGTCTTTAACCGGAAACTTCGAAGTATAAGCATGTAGAAACACTTTTGTCTCTATGGCTAAAATCACATACTACTTTACAAATAATTTGTATCTTGAAATATGACTATTTTACTCAAGAATTAACTATAAGTTTGAAACTAGAATAAATATTTTAAATATTATTTTGTAGTTGAAATGCCTCTGTACTTCATGCAGCGCTATGTAAGGTATGTTAGACACAGTTTTAAGATATTTCTCATTAAAAGTTTACAGCTTTCCTTATCTGATTCAATGTCAGGAATGATATTCATATTTACCTAATCTAAAGTAAGAAGGTTTATTGGCTACATGGGGCAAGTTGTTGGCAGTGGGAGGTTGCAGGCGCGGCCTCTGTGAGGAGAGGCCAGGGCTGCCCCATGCAGGACACAGCCGGTTCCAGCCGGCTCCAGCGGACCCACTGCAGTACACAGCTGAGCCCAGCAGCCAAGCTGGTGGCACCTAAGTGAAAACACGTTTAAGAAAGGGCAGAAAATGCTGGGCAGGGAGAACAGAAAGAGTGAGAAACTGCAGAGGGAAGACCATGGTCAGAGGAGAAGGAAAGGGAGGAGGTGCTCCAGTCACCCAAGCAGGTATTCTCCCTGCAGCCCATGAAGAGCCTGTGGTGGAGCAGAGGGAAAGAGTGAAGAGAATGGAGCAGCAGAGAGAAACCGTTAGGTACTGATCCTAGCGTCCTCTGCCCAACCCTCCTGAGCCACTCAGTTGGGGGTAGAGAGGTCAGGAGTGAAGGAGTGAAGTTCAGCATGGGAAAGGAGAGAGGAAAGGTGGTGCTTTAATGTTTGTCTTTTTGTTTCCCGCTACCCAAGTATTTTAATTAGCAATAAACCATGATGGTAATTGGTAAGTAATCTCCCTGTCTTTATCTCAACCCATAAGTTTTCTCAATCCTGTTCTTTCTATTTTGTCCACCCATCCCACTGAGAAGGGTAGTGAATGGCTGGGTGGGATTTTGGCTGTTAGCAAAGGTTACCCCCCACCAAACACACACACACACAGACCTTTTTGATGTCCCGTATGGCTCAAGAAATTCTAGAAAGTGACAGTAGTTGGTAAATGATCTCCCTGTCTTTGTCTTGATCCACAAGTTTTCTCATTTCTTTTCTCCCTGTTTCCCTTCCCTCAGCCCACTGGGGTAGGGGAGGAGTGAGCTTGGGCGGGGGGTTGGCTGTTAGCCAGGGCTAACCCACCACAGACTGCTTACCAATCCTGATTCTATTTCTGAATATACTCAAAATAAAAAAAATATGTAAAAATATTTTTATAGGATTCTGGAGTTATTTATATTCTGAATGATGATACATAATTATATCCCTTTATTATATCAGGTGTATCATTTGAAATTTCCACAAACAATATGAAAAAAGCACAAGTTCCTTTGACATATAAAGCAATCCTGTGAATAATGCTATTGAAGAACTTTCGTATTCAAAGTTTTCCACCTAGATCCACCTAACTAGAATCCATGTCCAGACCCTGTGTCCCTTTTATACAATTTCAGGTCTGACTCCTACATACCAGCTGGTCCACCTTAAAGTTCACTAGTGAATCACACATATACCTATATTCGTAATAGAGAGCTTAATCACATAGAAAATAGGAATAGAGTTTAATAAGTTTTATAAAACTTGTAATTTTAATATCACTGTGATGATAAGGCACAGGGCTTGGCCACACAAATGTACTGATCAGCATCGTGCTTAAATGTGATGTTTTATCCCCCCCTTCTCCATTTTCCCATGCTTGTTCCCCTCTCATCCAAATTTCTCCCTCCATTTTCCCAACTTTGGCCCTTCCCCTAAGCACCCCACAGTAGTTTTGCACATTTCCACAATCCTGTTAAAAGAGCCCCTACCAAGTTTTTGATAATCTCACCAGGCCCTTCACATATCCCATAAAAAGTGTATTAATTCCCATGAGTCCCATGGTAATCTTGTTTCCCCTCTTCCTATCAGTTACAAAGTTATGGTTGAGCTTCTTCATGGTGATGCTTGGGTGACTCTGTCAGTGCCCTGTCCATCGGTGGCCTGGGAGTTCTCATCTTTGTTATAGTCCCTGTTATCTCCTGATTGTTAGGGTTTGTATATTTACTTATTACTTTTCCTGTCTCTTGTTTCTTTTTACTATTAAATAACTACCCATGAAATACTCTCACAAACCAGATATCCTTACATTCCAGTGATTCACATATTCTTTAACTTCCACACATCTTTACAGAGCTGACCCCATGACTTTTTAATCTTACCAATACAAAACGATTAGGAGAAATAAAGTGATTGCAAATATAAAATAAAACATACAGTGAGTGTGAAGTACTATAATAATGAACTAAGAAACTGGTTAAATTCAAACTGTATGCAGGCTGTTCTCTGGGATCATAGATAAAACATTTTTTCCATTTATTTGTTTTGTTTTTTATTTACTTTAATCAGATTCGGCATAGGCTTTTCTCTTCAGTATGGACAAAAAATGAATAAAAATGGAAGTGAATTTTAGTTTACTGTGCTATAGTTTTGATAGCAAAAAGAAGACTCATTATAAACTTAAACATTATATGTCAAACTAGAATAAAAAATAAAGTTAATATTAGAATATTTAATCCTTTAAAATGATAGAATGAAGAAGTAATAGACAAAACCCATCTCCCAGACACAAAGCATTTCTTATAATTTGTATAACTTTTTTTTTCATCAAGATCTATGCATATATTCATAAAATGTAATACTTTGCATGGAATGAACTATTCAGAGACACATATTTCATAATCTGCATTGTTTGTGTTCTGTAACACGGTGTAAGTCATGGTGGAGGTATAGATATGAGGTAATATTCATTGAACTTTTAAACAATTTCTTTGTTCTTCTATTTTATTTTATTTTTGTAGCTTTCATCAAAAATTTACTATATCTCCTTAACGTCAGTATGCGATTCATGCACTACATTAAAACCACTTTCAGTACATTTGTGATGAAGACACTAAAAATTGAAAGTTGTTTTATCTACCTAGGTCCAAATAAATCTCTTTTCTACTTAACTGAATAATAGTGCTAATTCTGTGGGGAGAAAGTGTTACTTCAGATGTGAAACACTTAGAATGTCTTGGATTTCTAAGTAGCACGCTTACACAATTTTGTCCTTGGCATGCAGTGATTGCAGCTAGTATATTTACCAATTTACCAGCACTAATATACTTCTGAGACAAAAAAAAAAAAAAAAAAAAAAAAAAAAAAAAAAATGCAAATACTGGGGAAGGATATTGTGCAGAGGTTTTGTTGAGGCAGAGAGGAGAGCTGGGAACAGACATGCTTTGTTTGTGTCTCCTCCAAAAGACCATATTAGAAGTACTCAGGTAGAGGAAAATTCATGATAACGAAACTCTGCTGTCTCAGATAATTTCCCCCCCTATTCATCTTCCCTAGTTGCTCCTGTTTTGGAAGATCCAAACTCTTGCCAAACCACCAAGTGCAGTCTCCAATGTTTTCTCTGTTGAGTTTTTAATCAAGTTTGCAATGCAACTTGAATCTCTGCTTCTGACTTGATTTACGTGCAATTCATTCCTGTGAACTCACAGTTGATTGCGCGTGCTTAGTGCTCAGGCTCCACCAAAACTTATGTATTATACCTGTATATGTGTTAAAGCTGTGCTACAGCTCTTTCCACACTCAGGGAGCCATCTTTGTTGCAAACTCAAGAGAGGGAAAGTGATGAAGGTGTGGAGACCAGACTGAAGACTGAAATGAGCATACACTGAGACAAGGCTAAATGTACTGTATCTAACCTACCTATAAAATCAGAACTCTGAGATAAATGAGCAAATGTAAGATATTCCACCAGAATACACCTCTAAGTAGAAAACCCAAACATATGGTCCTCCTAGCTTCTGGGTACATAAATTTATTGCAATATGCCAACATACACAGTATTCTGTTCCAGATAATTATGAAACAGATCATTAACTGTTCTAAACTGTCATATCTCTTGGGATCCAAGATGATATGTGAAATCATGATAACATAGCTATGGATGTAGAAAAAACCCACAACCCACACTAGTAAATAATACTGCTGTATCAGGAAAATACAACAGCAGGAGAATATTGTGCTGTACAAGGTCAGAATAGCATACTTTCCATGCTTCTTTATACAACAGTTGAAAAGGTTAACACAAACATTCAGGTAGTGAAAATATTTATTCAGATTGCATATTTCTACATTTGTACAAAGTCTACACCTATTTTTTCTATCCTGTAGTTAATGAGGTTCAGTAACTACAATAAAATCATCACAGGACTTCTGTCCTTCATTCTCTAAGCATACTAAAATATAACTGGATCATGTTGACATATTGTGAAAAAACATCAAGGAAAGATGACTAATGCTCTCACTAACCTATTATGGAACGATAAAAAAGCTTCATTTAGGAAGACTGATCAGTCACTATGGAGTATGTTGAAGATGAATTCACACCACATGGGCAGTTAAAGATAAAATTTGGAAGAAATGCTCTGGTTAGAAAAGATGAGAATTGCTTGTCCAGATCAGTATCAACATGGAAGAAAGTTGAGCCAGTGCCACAGCATGATTTTCTGTTAGGTGTCCATAGGTGAGGTCTCTTTTCAGGGGGCAAGAAAAACAGATGTAGATATAGAATTTTGGCACCATTCCTGAATTGTAACCCCAAGCAGACAAACAAGTATAAATTAATGATGGACAAGTACTGCTTTCCTTTCCTATATTTTTTTTTTTTTTTTTTTTCCCAAAGCAGCTTATCATTCCTGGATTTAACAGTTACATGTGTCACAGACAGCTTTTTGTCATTCTAGAACAAAAAGAAACCAGGAAGCATATTTAATGTCTGTAACCTGTGCCACAAGTGCAGCAAGTACTCTTGGGATATTCAGGAGGGTATATATGTCAGGCTGTTCATTCCTGTTGTACATATTTGGGCTGCAGCTAACCATTGAAGAAACAATTATACTGGGCATTATCTTGTGTCTTTCCTCTCCCATTAATAGCAAATTTTGCATGGCTAAAAACACTTGGAGAAATAAACAAATCTACTGGGCATTCAAGAATAAAGCTGGTCAGAAATTTTCTGGGGATTTTTTTTAGTTATTGTTATTATTTGAATCATAAATATGTTTCAAAACATTTTAGAATTTATTAATTTTAAGCAACCCCACAGCAGATTTCCGGATGAAACCTAGGCAAACTTAGGCAAAGAATTTCTTAGGAAGCAACAAAGCTCTTAACTGTCAAGCAGATGTGTTTTCACAGAACAAATTATTCTGTGTCTTGCTTCCATTTCTGACATTCATAAGCAAAAGTCAGACTCAGTATTCTTCAGAGAAGGCTTAGTTTTTCCTATGCCTAAAATAGTATACATCTTCTTGGAACTAAAGAAGGCTGGATGCAGTGCACAGTGTCTGCTCCGATCTACAAATCATTTTGTGGTCCATCACGTGGCACTTTGCTGAGCATGCTACCTGCATGTGGGGATGAACACACCAATCCTGCTAATGACCTGGAGATTTCCTTTTCACTCACCACTTGGAGACTGCCAGTGCAAATAATATTTTTTCTTGGCCTATCACCAGGTTAGTAAGTAGACAAGATATCTAGATATTGTGAACATTGTCTTGCTTTAACTATTCTTCTATTCTTAAACAGAAAAAAATTCTGCTGGTATCCAGAGAATAAATAAGGCAATGGCAATAACTCTTAAAGGAATGCTAAGAATGTTTGTTGTGTACTTGATAGGTAGTCGCAAAACTGTAAATATGTGGGGAAAAAGAAGGAACAACATAAATTGCTATAGAAAAGACAATTATCTTGATTTAGACATTAGCGTGAATGAAATACACAAGACCACAGACTGAAGTCTGCTAACTGTCAGAGCCAAGACAGCTTGGAATATGAAGAAGAAGCATTTTAAAGTTCATCTAATAGAGTAGCCAGTAGGGAAAAATCACTTGCACCTTCTGTGAAAACTTCCTGGTACCAATAGTTTCTGATGGAAACCTATTTTAATAAGTCCATTATTTTGACATGAGTATCAAAACAAATTAAGGTCATAACTGGTAAACAGCATGTTTTAAGAGTTAGCTTTATACCTCTACCCTTAAGAAAAACACTGGGACAAATTTGTTAAAAGTTATCTTTTCCTATGAGGTAGTGAAATTAAAGCTTTTGCTTGGGGAAAGGAAAAACAGAGAAAAGAGAGAGATCCTGCACTAAGTGAGAAGGGTCATCAAAACAATAATCCAATTCTTAGGTATTTTTTATTCTACTTAAAAACAAGTGTGACTCAAAATAGATAGTGGCTGATGTTCTGAAGGGATGGGTACATAGACTCTATTATTATTACTCTTTGATTTAGACTCGTAATGTTAGTATTGCATCATTAATTCTTTGGAACCTGTAAAGTTATTTATTCAGGTATAAAGGAAACGCAGCAGATGGAACCAGCAGTGAAATGGAAGCTAAAAGAAATTGTGTTAAAACAATTCAGTGTCTCTTAGAAAGAAAAAAAAAGTTGTTATACATAAAAGGAATACAGAAAATAATGCTTCCTCAGTGAATACTTCTAAGAATAATCAAGAAAAAAATGAAATGTCATGGGATACTGCATACCAGTTTTGAACTTTGAAAAAATTCTGTTTCCAAGGGTTTATTACTTTAAGGGTGTGAGTATAATGACTATTATGCTTGTAGCATAGGCAAAATATTGTTAATGATGTGACAAAAGTATTATGTTTATTACTCTATCTATGCAATATAGAGGTGGTTTATTTGCTTAGCTCATTTTCTCAATACCTTTTGATAATAAAAGTAACCAAGAAGTAAGTATTTACTTTAATTCATAAAAATCTTTATTTTTCTATCAGTGCCTAGCCTATAAGCATATGAGAAATATATGTATTTCTTTGGATATATTCTGTCTTCTGTTAAATAAATGGGATTTTGACAACGACTGAAATGAACTTAAAGAACTCCCATTTTCTCCATTATACAATTTAAAACAAAAATGAGTTTAAAACAAAGGAAGTTAAAAAACGGAATCAGGTATAAAGAAGCTACAGTTCAAAATAAAAATATCTCAGCAGAGAAATGTTTCATATACTTCTTTGTCTTAAAGTGTTTTGTTTTGTGACCTAGGTTTACTGTTTGTAATGGATTAGTTTTCATGTAAAAAAGAACTTTGCTAGGGTAAATGTATTGTTGCTGCATAACAGCTTGTATATATAATATATTGTGCTGACAGATGATAAATTATATTTGTGACAATTGCTGCTATTGGTGTGGGTAAATCACATTGGTTTTCTTACAAGCCATACTCATTTACATTTCATTTGTAACACTCTTATCAGTTAAAGCAATAAACATTTAATTTACAGCTTGAAAACATATTGGTTTAAATAAATAATACATTTTTATTATAAATAATTGCATTGGGAATATTTTTTTTCTTTAAAGTATGTCTCTGGTTTAATTTTCTTGTCACATATGGGTTTGCTTGGGAGTTAACTTTTCTGAGTTAAAAATGGGAGTGATAATTATCAGGTTTTCTGTCATCAACCATGTTTCAGCATTACATTATGCTATATGACTGAAACACTGATTTGTGTATGAAAGATACAGAATTGACAAGGTAAGTATATTCAGTAGATTTTGAATAATGTGTAAATGACAATTATTTTCTTGCTCCTCACTAGCTAGTAACACACAAGCCTGTTCTATGATATATAATTGTGGCACAGTAATATAATTTCAGAGTACCGAATCAGTCGAAACATGTAAATTTAAAGTAATTAGAGTAAATTGGAATCAGGGCCTATGTATTTCTCCTGGCAAAACTGATATGGAGGACAGAACCAGTTCTGACAGGTCTTTCACAACAGTTTTGCATGAACAACTGAGTCCTAAATTACCCAAACTAGCAAAATTGGAAAAAACAAGGTTTTGGATGTTATCCTATGAATTACTATATGTGCTGGGAGTCTTTATGTCTGTCATTCACTATAATCTGCAAAATCCCATGACATACAGCCTCCTGCTGTTGATTTCCTTCCTATACAGCAGATGTGGATTATCAGTTTAATAACAAGATGATATGCACAGTACAGTTACTCACTATCCCTTTTTTACCATCCAACAGGGAAAAATATCAAGCTTTTAACAGAGGAGAAAATAGATCAATTTTGTGAGATCATAATTAAAAATAATGTTTTGTTCTTCTATAATCATTCTAGAAATGACTATAACTCTGGAAATGATAATCCAGGAGAAAATAGCCCATGTGAATTGTAGGATGATTCTGCAAAACATAATAACATTGCAAACATCACCGTTTCAAAGTTATTCAGCAGAAGTTTTATCTGCTAGTTATTCTGCTCTTCTGGTTTTTGCTTTCCTATAACTACTTTTTTCCTTACAACATTCTTGTCCAGCGTTCTTGGAAGCCTATAAGAAACTAATGCAAAATCATTACAATCTGCGTTATGTAATGAATAATAATGAACTTGCTGTGAGGTAGAAACAACTTGTGGGAGAAATTCTGCTCTTGATGGAACCCTGCCCTGCTTACTACACTGACATTATCTTGCTTGGTTTTTTGTTTTTAATTTAAATGTTAATGTTTTGTGGGACATGTAATGAAGAAGAGACTTTAAAAACTTATTAGAAAAACAAGTTAATGTAAGACATATATCTAGCTGTTTATACGAAATTTCACTAGAAGATGTGAAACTAGAAGTTTTTTGCCTTGTTCAAGAGATGTGTGTCAATGGAATAGCTCAGAGCTGGACATACAGTTGAAAGAACCGGAGGCTTGGCAGACAGTGACACAGATCTGGCAAAGTTTTAAATCAAATACTTTCAGATTTGTACCTCTGCTATAAAAGAATATAACTCTAGGTTTTTTTCTGCAATCTTCACTTTGCACTACACTGCTGACAATATGAAAATTGATCACTAGTAGTGTAATACAGTAGCTTATCTTAGCCTGGCTGAATGGTAACCACTCTTATATATGTCCCAAACTTTCTAGCATCAATCTTCACCCAGAAGTGAACCAACAAAAAAATCCATCTGAACATGAAAAATGCCCACTCAGATTTTATTGTAATGAAGATGACGCTAAAAACATGATCTAATTATTTAATATTTAGCATGTACTGAGAATGCTAAAATATAGAAGTGCTTAAATAGCATGTTTGTTTACACAACAATCCTAATGATCTTCTTTATCCAATAACTCATTTTCTTTGCACACAAGGTAACTGTCACCAGATAAATAAGAAAATTGCTTCCTAATCCTACCAAACGTCACCATTTTTAATGTTATATGCACAGAAAAACTTAATTCAGTATTCAAGTAAGTAATCTGAACAGGAAAATTCTGTCATTTGCCTGCCTGCCTGAACCCCATTTCCTATAAATTTAGCTACATAATGGGATTCAAGTGTTTCCTAACTATTATAGGCAAATTTGATTCATTCCCCCAGTATTTTCTAAAAGCCATTGTCTATTTTATCCATTCTTTCTAAAGTCATATGCAAATCCGAGAGCAATTTTCATACATATTAAATGTTAACTATCATTACAGATAGAAGGTTTGAAACTGTTAATATTAATGGTTAATGTATTAGAAATATTAAAGATTTGTAAATAATTCTTTATCCACAGAGTCTGCCCTAATTAGCAGTGTTACAATATTATGTCTTTAATCTTTGGTACATATCTGTAGTAGAACTAAAAGATATCTACAGTCTCAGTGTATACTCTACATGGTGTCTCAAGTAACTTTCCTGTTATTGCCTCCTTGCCAAATATGTTATTTGCTAGGTCATGTTATCCCTTGTTTTATATTCATTTTCAGACAGTCCAAACTGTGGCATCCTAAACATCAAGATCCATCATTCTAGATGATGATGCTGTTGTGAAATTTTCTAAGTGTGTAAGGAGGTTTACTGTTCCCCAGACTTGTTTAGCTCTGTAACAACCTAATGCATTAGGTATGGGATCATTCATCAGTCTGGCAATACCCAAGACTGAAAGCATCCATAAGATTTCACAAAGGCTTTTTTTTTTCCTTGATCTCTTCTCCTCCTTCAATTCAATCTGATAGTAGCAAGATATCAGATCAAAACTACTTACATTTTTTGCTATTGCCGTTTCATTTGTGGTGTCAGTTATGCTAATAACTGTCTTGAACTGTTACAGAATAGAGTGACATATGCTGTGCTGATATAAACTAATATTCTCTCAATGACTTCAACAGAGTTATGATAAGTTAAAACTGTTGAGATATTTCCGTCTTGTTTTAGCAGGCCAAAGACAGTTGTTAGAATAGTCTTATTACTGGAATCACTCCTTTCCTTAAGGCTCCTAAGAAATCTGCTGATGCATATGATGAGCCTTCCATGTTCTTTCTTTGATTATTACTTATGAAAGCTTTTCAGCCTTCATCCTATTATTATTCCTATCATATTTTATTATTATTTATGATCCATATAGCACAACAGAATTAAGTTCTCAGCAAGTACAGCTTCTGTTACTGGGACGTTGACGGACAAAAATCTACATGTGTCCCCATTGCCCCTGGTTTTGAGTGATCTGTGAAAGAATGTGTACTAATCCCACGGTGTGTTCCTACCTTGTTCTCTACTTGGTTTCCTAACCCCTTAAACCAAGTTCTTCATCTCTTAATGACATTTTTTTCATTTTGGCACATGTATAAATCACCTTTGTCATCTTTTATCATCATCATTCATATTCTTAATGCAAGAAGATATTGTTTCAGACCTTAATGTCTTGCTCTGAGAGTAACAAAGCAACCTGAGATCAGATTCTAATATCAGAATTACCTAATAAAAATCCAGTGTATATTCTGTCACACTGAAGTAATGATTTCATGTTCACGCTTGTTGCATCCAAGTTTACTCAGATGTGGTAGTCAACTACCTTGTTATGCTGTAAGGCTGAAGCAAAAAGCACACATAAGCACATACGGCACTTTAAAATTCTAGTTTACTTAACTCAGTTGTATTTAAAGTAATTTTAAATTTGACTGCTGAGTTACAGTTGCAAAATGTAGTAAACCCCTCTCTCCACTGAATAAGAAAGAGGAGAAAGAGTAGTTTTGATCAGGTTCAGCATCCCTGCCCAGGAGGCAGACTGCTGGTGTAATTCTTTTCTTTCTGTTCTTCCTTTGCTCACGATGGGGCTGTAACTGTCTTTTATCCTTTGAGGTTTCACCATATATAGGATGATTTCTTTCTCCTCTTTGCTATGGAATCGAGCTCTCAAGGCTGCGTTCTTTCAGTGACCATTTGTGATTTATGTTTATATTCCTGGAGCCTCTGTTATCATCCTATCACTGTATTTTCACAGCCTTTGCTATCATTCTATGCTTGTACTCTCAGGAATCCTTGCCCCACACTAGCACTAATCAGTATGAAACCTAACTATGTGTACAAAAGGAATTTTTGAAGACTTTCTAATATGTCAATTTGCAAAAAGCAAATTTTACAAATTAATTTTCAACATAGTTAACTTTGTAAACTTTGTTCCTAAATTTATGTGGATAAATTTGTAAGACTAAAGATATTCTGAATGATTTCAAAATGCTCTAGGCTAGAATATACACCACCAGTGAAAATAATATTTCATTTTTGTTATTTTACTATCTAAAATCCTATTTTTATGTAGTGGTGTATGGCAAACTGAAAGAAAGTATTCAATGGTGACTTATTCAAGTCATCAATTTGTGCCCAAGTAATCCTTTGAAATATTTCTTGAGTTATTTCTGTCTTGCTGAGTTTTGTAATATTGGAACTTCCCTAGCCTGCAACATCACTAAGCTTACATTCATATGTAAGTTTATAAAATACACATGTACAACTTACAGATCTGTTCTATATTTCAAACATATCTCTCAACATTATTATTTATAATGTAAATAATATACTATAAATAATGTATAAATATATGTATAGTGTGTGTACATATACATATACGTATACATATACTTATTGGTTAGAGGTCTTCTGCTCCACTTCCATGCCCAGGATAAGTGAAACTTAAATCTGTCTCTTTTTCTTTATCAGGCATAGCATTGCTAAATTTTGTTGCCTGTTAACTCACACTGACTGCAAGTACTGATACTCTCAGCAGCTTTCTTTTGTCACATAGTTTGTTCTACCGAGCCTTGGGGAAAGACGATTGTAGCATGTTTTATGAACAAAGAACACTATTTGGCATAAGAAAGGTTTGGAAACTAATCATCAAATGACGAGTTTTCCATGCCAAAACTTTGGAATCAATCAGGCTGTAGCAGATTTCCCTTTAGGCTGCAAAGATCCATCTCTTCTGTCTCCCAATTCCCATGACCTAATTACTGGGAATATTACAAACCTGCTGCAAGGCAACTCGGAACACCATTTTATGTCTTAAAACAATAACAAATATATGACCTTTAGCAGAGTTGTAAGAAGAGAAGGATAAGAAGGAAATAAAGGGGGGAGGGGGAGTCCAAAAAATACAGTTTGTCCTACTACCAGGCATAAGGCTTTTCAAGTCCATGGGGAGTAGGTGGCAAAGACATCTTGAAGCATCTCAGTTAGAGAATGACAGATGAGCACCAGTTATTTTGTCTCAAGAGCAGAGGAAAAAGGGAGAGAGTTTTACTCTCTTCCATTATCAGGACTCAAATCTCAGTGAATATTCTATATAACTGTGTTTTAAATTCCTGCATGAAATTAAATGAAGAAGCACAAAGGAGACAAAACCCCACATTGAGAAATTATCAAGTAAAAGAAACAACTCCAGAAATACATTGGTTTTTTACCTTAAACCAGAGAAATTCTAACATAGGCATGTAAAACTACCCAGGTTTAAACCATATCGCAGAAGTAAACAGAAATATGATTGGCAGACTAGCATCACTGTAAAAAGGACTTGACAGATCTAGAATTTAAATGTGAGTGTAGCACAGCTAGATTCCCATTTCTTGAAATTATACATGCATCCCATTTTTTGGATAAGCAAATTGCCAGTTATGTGATGTGAATTGTCAGAAAATACCCTTGTCATTCATGGACATGGAATTCTTGGGCATTTTTGCTACATGATATATATCTTCAAGTCAAATTACTTTAGTGTTATTTGGTTAAACGCATTTTAATTGAGTAGAAAATGAATATAATTCAAATTATCAGGCAATAAAATATTTTCAGGGTGCTCTACAAAAAAGTCACATAGTGTACCTACAATAATATAGTGCAGTACTATTAAGGAACTTACTTGCAAGGTACATGTTTAAGTTAGTAACATTACAGTGTAATACATGGACACTGCAGGGGCCCAGGCCTGAAAATTAGTCAATGCTTTTGGTGGTTATATGTTTGTTTTCCTTCTATCCTATTGTCTTGAATGCTCAACTAAAAGTGAAACATAATCACTTAGCTTTTGAAACCTGTTCTCTCTTGAAGAGAAGGAAAAAGAAGAAAAGAATAGAACAAATGAACAACCTCTGGAGTTTGCCATCATTTGCTAGTAAAATTATATATGAATGGTGTCACAGATACATATACACAATCAAGCAGCGCAAGGAATTTATTGACCATTGCTACCTAGCCATTTATAAAATGAATTCCATCCATCACTTCCTTAATGTGATACACAATGAGGCACAACAGAGAAGTTATGCATCTCAAGAGCCACCACATTGTAATGAAATCTCTATGAATGTTATGATATTCATATTTTCCTTAATTTCCTCACACTGTCATTTCCTCACAAAAAAAAATCCAGTTTCTATAATATTCAACAGTTATACTAAAATAGCACTTCTGAAGTTCTTAAACTTGATTTGTCCTGTATCTTCCAATCTTTAATGTAACACCTGGATCATACATGTTTTTTTTCATTTAATTTTAATAATCAATCTGGATTAAATTATAATTTTTAATAGTGCAGCTCTACAGGACCACCACCACAATACCCTGCCTCATTCTGTCTATCCTGATGTTTCCCCTTCTCCTTGTTTGTTAATTCTACCTTCCACTTGTTTCCAATGGCCTGACTTTTTTTCTCATTCCTTAACTCTTTTGCCCAAATTGCATCAATATCTTCCTGTTTTGCAGTCAAAGTCTATTTTTTTTTCATCTTTTATGTAACCATGCCACTCTAGCACTAATTCTTCACTCTGTTCAGTATTCTAATGTCTTAGGTCCACGTTACCCTTCTTCATCCTAGTGTCTCAATGACCTTATCTCATATACCTTATTGTGACCGCTTCTTGGTTGTCCTAACTTTTTTTGTTGTTGTTTGTTTGTTTGTGGTTTTGTTTGTTGTTGTTTTTTTCATTTGTGAGATCTCCCTGCTGCTCTCAGTTCTCTCTCATGCTACCATCTCTGTCTCACCTCGACTGCTTTCATACCATGTTCTTTCCCATCCCCCCCCAAAATATTTTGGAAGGGTGAGGGGAACAGCTGCCTGTGAAATTCTTGGGATAGATTTTATTTCTTGAGGACACATTGCACCAGCTGTAGATTCTTATGAATCTTCTATCTGGAGTCATCCATCTGAAGGCAATTTCACATGGCCCACAAAGACAGGATGATATGAGAAAGGACTATAATATTTTCACTTTCAGTCAAGTTCTTGCTTGAAAGGTTCTATTTAGGAGCTCTAATAGAAGAACCAAGTTTCCTGGGAAAGAACATTATTGATTTTATATTTTATTTCAGATTCACCCTCCACTCACCCTGCACATAGAGATGTTTCTTATCCATAAATAAATAAAAACAAAATGTTAAATCATTGATGTTATGAGAAAGAAAGCACCTTTAAAATATGTCTAAACATGTCACATTTCTTTGTTATTTGTACTGGTGTATTATACTGGTGTGTTTTTTAAGCTCGAAGTACATACATCAGCAAAAAGTGGTTGAATAAAATTACATACAGATGGTAGAAGTTCATAGATCATACACAATTTCCAACACTGCAGCTAAGAAACAATCCTGTTCTAGGAAACAAAATGCCAGCAGGTACACTTGGGAATCATTATAAACAGAAAAATACATAAATAAATTTATACTTTGTGCTATATTAAAAATTATGACTGTTCAGAGGATGGTTTTGTATAAGATTCCAAGCAGATATTTGAAAAACAAAACTACTTTAGAAGAGCTGGAAATTATCAGAGGATCAGTTCTTCATACATAGAGGAGAAGTTCTAGTGGATAAATTTTATGTGGACTTGGAGATATGACACTACACTGATCACTGTTATTTTTTTTAAACTTACTAGAAGCAGTCTTGCACTAGAATTTGATATATGCTTGACTAAAATAAAAATATGAATTAAGCATATGAGATGTCACATGTGCAAAACATAGGAATGCACAGAATTTTGTATAGACAAAAGTAAAATGAAATTCCAGTTTGGAAGTGCATAACAAGGAACAACGTACAACTACTATATAAATCAGTGGGAAGGAAGAAGGTACAAGAACTATATACCAGCAGTATTTTTTTTTTTTAATTTACTGCAGAATTCCAACTGCTATATTTCTGTTTTCCAGTGATATCAGTAGTGATTCTGACTTAGAAGATGATAGGAAAGTAAATGTTATTTTATCTAAATTTAAACTCTGTTTATCTTGTTTTCATAAGCCAAGTGGTAAACGTCACTTGATAAGGAACCTGAAAGTGTTTATGATGTTTGTAAGAGTTGCCTCGTTCCTGTGTTGCCCGGTTTCAGGCAAATAAGTAGATATGATTATAAATGAGGCATATATGTCTTTGTGGCAAGTAATATAGAAAATCAGGATGGCTATACTAGGCTATACTAGTTCAAAGGTACATCTAATTCCACCTTGTCTCTGATAATAGCCAAAAGCAGACACAGGGGAAAGCACAAGACTATAAAAATACATAGTAATACTTCCCTTGAATGCTTTCTTAGTCTCACTGAATCACAGACTTCTGAGCTGTAAATGCTATATACATATTTAATAACTCTCTCTTGTCCATTCCCTTCTGAAAATACAAACTTCTGAAACCACACATGATACTAAGTTCTACTCTTCAATATGTTATATGAAGAACTATCGCCTTTTACTTGTTTTCATACGCATGTGAATTACAAAGAGAAACATACTGATCTCAAAGACCACATGGAATGAATCTCTACAGTGTTGCCTACAGAAATGAGTACCCTCATATTTTTAGGGAGGTTTGGATCCAATCGCTGTCTTTAAAAGGTTTACCATCATTGTTTCAGCGCAGTGAAACAATAGGTCCCAAACAGAATCACAAATGTAGAGAAAGGGTTTATGGGTCCATGGATCCTTTATGGGTCACTGTGGTACATATTAAAAGAAAATATAGAAAAATTAAAAAGATCAGACAAATACCCTTCATGGATGGTCCCAATGATAAACAATATTAATGACTGATAGAAGTTCTAGGTATAGCACAGAAATACTTCAAGAAAAGTGGAATTTCCCTATTTCCAATATGATAGGCATATTATTGCATAATTAATCTTTATTTAACAAAATGAATAAATTATTTACCTTCTTCAATACTGGTCCTGTTTTCAACAGGCTTACAAGAACAAACGCTTCAAAAAAAGGAACATAGTCAACATGCGCTATTTAATGTTTAAGTTGTTACATTCCAATTTATAGGTTCTGAGTTTAGGTGATGTCGTTGTACTAAGAAATGTCCTAGAAAATTGGCAATATGAAAACTATTACCATGACACCTACTTCCCAGAACATAAATGACAGATTAAATGATTCTATCTAAACTTGGAAACTATGAGCAAGACTGCTAATTCTTTTTTATATATCTTTTTAGTTAAAAAGTACCTAGAGCACTGTAAACACAGTTTTGCCACTGGTAATAAGAGCCACAAACTTTGTATTAAGGCTGGGCTGTGAGGCTTGCCTTTTCTGGACTCAATAATTAACTTGCTTGGAGCTTTGCTTTAATCTGTTAAACTGAAAGAGCAATTATCTAATGACCAAGTGGCTATTACTTAATTTGTTTTTGTTTTGTTTGGCTTTGCATGACTCTGTATTATAATGTTGTTAATAATTTCTACATAGATAGGAACAACAATTAGTTATGCTGTGGAGAATGAGAGATCCATGGCCCTATAATAATCATGAAGCATCCAGTACTACAGGACTAGGGAAATAGCAGAGGCCTTGAGGGTGTGGACATTGAATATCATACTGGACTTACCAAGGATATCAACAGCTCCCCTGTGGACATTACTGCTAATAATGCAAACAGAAGCTGGCCAAAACTAATTTTGAGGATAACAGAAAGAACAAAGAAACAGTATCCAACATATATACACAGCACACCATTTATGGTAAAGTCAAATGTAACACAGGGTTACAGAACAGTGAAGAGCAAAGCATAAAGTCTGTTAGAAAACATACCAAAATGGTCCCAAGTGGACCCTAGAGAGAGGAGGAAAACTATCACTTTCAAGAATATGTTTTTCCTGGCAAAGAGGAGGAAGCAGCCCCCGTAATTAACATCCCACTCCTGGGGTGCTGAGAGAATGCCAACAACTCATCACGACACCCCTGGGACCCATGCTGAAAGCATCGGCTTGGGGTGTTTGAGAATAATTGGAATGGCCTAGAGCCCATCCCCTCCTCTGGTGGATTTGGCTGCTGGGGCTCAGGGCCAACTTAGAGATGGTACAGTGGTGTCTTTGAAAGAACAATCTAGCAGAGGCCTCAGCAGAGGTTCCCAGGCACCCAGCAGGGAGGCTGTGGCTGACCTCCTGTCTGTGGCAACTGCCTTTGGCTGAGATTAACCCCGGGCCCCATCTCAGCTATGTCGCAGCCCTGCCCGGCTGGACCACTTATCTTGTTTATCCAGACAGGGACCCTGAGCTGTGAGCTGACTTCCTGGCCTGACCTCAGCCCTGCCTTGGCACCAACAACCTGGTGTGATCACTGGGCTGGTCATTGTCTCTGAACCTGGCACATGAGAAAAAGGTTTCATTTTCATAAGGTTTTTTTTTTTCATGTAACAGCTTCTAACTGTAGCTTTGCTAATGAGGCTTCTTTTGTACTAATTAGAAAATTTGGACTGTGAGTGTGTATACCACTGTAAATGAATTAGTAGCAATAACCATTTGTATTTTGTTCACACTGTTAAAATGTAAGTTGACTCTCCCCCCCCCGCCAAACTTCTAGGGTGTTTTCTCTTTCTGCCTTTAGCTAGATTTTGAGCAAAGCATAGGCTGTTCTAGAATTGCCAGACTCCTAGTTCATTCAAGCACCAATTGTTCATCAGGAAGTTTTCAAGGGTAACACTCTGGTGGGCGTGAGACTGCTTCTCAACAATTGTTTTTAATAGTGACTAAAACTATTTATGCTAATAAACTTGATTGTCTCAGGCTATTATTTAAACCTGGTTCCACCTGACCCACCAAAAACATATTCTTTCGTCTTCTGTCTTATTCCTGATTTTTCATGTCTAATGCACAGAACTTAAGTACTCATTTAAAAAAAACAAACAACCATATGCTAAATTATTAGTTGTTTGTTTTGTTGTTCCCTTTAACTACAGAGAACGTAATGATTTAGAGATTGCATATTAGCTTTGCCAACGCTTACACTTTTCAGCTGTGTGTCATCTTTTACAATGCTTCTAGAGAAACTCTCATACCAGAATTAATGGTTTCTAAATCTTAAAACAATGTTCATTTTCCCAGATTTCACCTATTATCACATACACTGCTTGACTGAACTGCTGTTGCCTTGATTATGTAATTATTAAAGCTTTAGCAAAACAAAGGTACATTTAACCATTCGTAATATAATTAAGATAATCTTATTATTGGACTGCATGTCACACTTCACACTTATAGTCTTGCTGTTAGCAGTCATACTGGAGCATATACACAGACACAGCTAACCCTTAGCTTTAAATTTTCAGGTGACTTTAAGAAAATCTGAAATGAGAATTTTCATCTATAACAGTCTGTATTTTAAGTACATACATTGAGTTTACCAGTTGCATACTGGTGGTTGTTTTTCCTTAGTTGAGATAAGGAACCCTTAGTCACTGTACTTAGTCACCCACCCCTCTTAGGTGGATCCCATTTCTTCCAATCAGTCCTCAATCCCCAAGACAGGTATGCACTATAGTCACAAAACCCATTACACTTATTCTTCCTTTCAGACTAGCTTTAAAATTACAGAAATCATATCTAGAAATAAGTTATTTTATCTTTAAAATTTAAAGCACATAATTACTTTTTATCATTTCACTGCATTTTTTTTTTAATGGAAATGCAAAGAGAAATTTTTTTTGGTTTGGTTTGGTTTTTTTCTGCTTAGAGGATGCTGTTCTGGAAATGTAATTTTCTTAACTAAAAATATGTGGGGAAAGCACAACTAAAATATTCACTATAAGCACATCTCCCCCTGCTGCAAATCAAACTGTAAAATCAGTTCATCTGTAGATGCAAGTTAAACTTAATAAAGTGCATAAATTAATAAGGAAATGTAGCTATGAAATTATCAAACGTCATACATTTAGAAAACAATATTATATTGTTTCAATTTCAAACTAAATACATGTTTTCATGTTCTTTGCTTTATTGCAAATAAATATATTTAGACATAAGGTTTTTTTGAACAAAAAAATTTTCAGTGCACTTATTAAAAATATGATTGCATAGGTTTGTACTAAATACTGTTTTATCTTTCCGTTTCAATGCCAGATATGAGTGGTGAAAACAAGGAAAGGAAAACATGAAAGCAAACTGGGATAACAATTAAAAACTTTCTGTAATTCCGGTTTTACTTTTCCTGAGTGGGTAATGGATTTTCATATGAAGCATCCAAAGAAGAAATTATACAGGTTAAGAGGTATTCAGAAAAAAACCAGCATTGCAGTTATGATACTTTGGCTTTCATTTATTAGTTAACATGAAAAATGACATTTTTTCCAGATTACCACAATGTATGAAAAAAAAGCAAAGGCAGGTTGTGAATTAGTATCTATTCAGTGAAAATACTGCCACTTGAGTTTAACCATATGTGATTGAAGTCACCAGATTTTTTTATTACTGTCAACTGTCATATTCTCTCATCTTGGGCCATTTTCCTAATTCCACTTCCAACACTGAGTTATTTACCCAACTTTTAACTTTTACTAAAAGATCATTTTGTATAGCGTTAAACGTCTATGCACCCTAAGAATGGTCATAACAGCAGTTCCAACAGCAGTATCTAAAGATGTTATTTAAAATCCGTTTGGCAATGTGGTATAATGCAAAAAGAAAAGGTAACACCTTTTTGAAGAGCTTAAATGAATGGGCATCTAAACGGATGGGTATCTAAAGTGAATGTCACTAGCTCACTCTGAAATAGTTGCTGGATTATTACTTTGCCACTAGAAACTGTTACAGATGTGCAAGCCTCTCACAGTTTGTTATAACAACTTGGTACAATCTACACTGATCCTAACCTAAGAAAAAATATCTGTTGCAAATTCTTCTGTGCTTGTGTTATCTGCATAAAAAAGCCCTTGGTTATTTTGGTTTCAAAAAGGGGGGGGGGGGGGGACAGGACCCAAACCAAACAAAACTGAAAACAGAAAAGGTTCTATTTAAAAGTATAACTTTTCTCCCTTGGTCAGACTCAGCACCAACATTGCACGAGGGCATTCTTCCTCCGAATGCACTTTGCTGCAAGGTGTTTCCCCAGTGAGGTGTGTACTACAGAACTATCAGTAAAAGCACTAGAAACATTACGTCTTATGTAACAAATAAATATAAGCTATAGAAAATGAAAATCCCTCGTACTGCTGGGTCTACTTTTAATATGCCTTACATGTATAAATATACAATGTATATCTATATATCTATATATTAAAATGTCATTATGAGTTGTTCACTAAACATGTCCTCATACTTAACAGTGAATTTGGGTGGGACTACTTCACTATACAGAATGGAAAAAATGTAAAGAGCTTGATAGTTTAAGGGCTATATGTTAGAAAAAGGCTATAAACCTACACAGAGCTTTACTCCTGTGAGAGACTAAAAGAGTTAATGTCTCAAACATTGTGGTGGGGCAAGTTCTGCTTAAAGACAAACCCTGCACAGCAAGGAACCAAGGTGAAAAGCCCATCAGCTCAGACATCAGCAACAGGAGGGGGAAGGCCTGCTGGAGGGTGGGCAGCTCCCTGTTCTGAGACAAAGATCAAACAATGGCCACATCTGCAGGGAAGGAGAAGTTACTCCCCAAACGACTCCCAAGCCCAAAGGCTCACACACTGCTCATTAACCTGACGAGTTTGGGTGCCCGCCCAAAGGAGGGGCAAGGATGATAAAAGGACACAAACTGAAGCCCCAGGTGTGCAAGCCCACTGGAACTGGACTCCTCGGCTGAGTGGACCAATGATAGATCCAGGACCAGTGAAATCTTTCTCCTCTCCCCCTCCCCCTCTCCCTCCCTCCCCTCCCTTTTCCGTAATCCCTACACCTCATCCCTTTAGACATAAACCATTGACCAAGTCTGGTACGAGGAGTGGATTCAGCCACCCCTAGGCTCCTTGCTGAGAAGGAGTCTGGAAAGCAAGGGGGTCTGCTCTAAACCTTGTGACTCGATGTGAGGGATCTCCTTATTCCCTGAACTGATGTATATGGTTGTTACTGATTTGTCATTGATTTGTTGTTAATTAGAATTAATCATATTTAGTTTTAACATTTTAACAAAATCATATGTATGTTGTATTTTATACATTTAACCACCAACCAGTGTCTGTTGTGAAATCCCCTGTATAGCCCCGTACCAAGACCGGAGAAATTGGCTAAAATTATCTAGTAGAAACATTTAGAACTTAGATAACAAGATAAAGAAATTAAAATCTGATTATAAAAGAGTTTGGTTTGACTAAAAAGTAGAAAATTGTGAAGCATAAGTATGGGAGTGTTAAGTTTGAAATGTAGCCTTAGGAACTTAGGAGCTTAGAAAATGTGTAATGTGTAACCATAAGAATTTAAGTATTGTTCAAAATCATTTAACCACAGAAGTCTTGACAAAGATTGGTAGTCTTGTAGTGTTTGTTTTAGAAACTAAGGAAACCGTTATGGACACCAGTTTGCTGCTTGGAGACACCTGAGAGGTCAAGAAACGGACGAGTGAGGAAGACTATGAAAGACCACCAGAGGACTCCTGAGGACCACCAGAGACCTTCACTGCGCCTGTGTAAAGGACATTTACATATGCTAATGATTTCCCAGAAGTCTAATGAATATGTATAACTTTTCTTGGAAATCTAATGAATATGCATCAATAAGTCCTAATATAAGGTGTATTGTTTTGGTGACAGGTGTGCGTGGTTCGTGAGAGGACTCGCCCGCGCACCCAGCCGTCAATAAAGAAGTGTCTGCTTATCTACACTAAATTGGTGTTGATAAGTTCTTCATTCCGAGCTTTTCGGTAACATGGTTACCCTGGGTTACACAGTTTACAGAAGTAGTCTTATGCCAATTCCTGTTGTGAGAAACCCTACCACCTACTACCACACCTTGCTAGTTCAGTTTGCTTCTGTCATGAATAAAATCTGATCATTTGGTGTTGTTTCACCTTAATTTAGCCTGAGTGGATTTCGAATTCAACACGACTCCCTGTTCTGTACAGTCTGGGTCATGACAACTGCCACTTCTGAATTTCCTGTAATACAATGTTTGTATTTATCATGAAGCATTGGCTGAACTGTATAGACTTCAGCAGAGCTCTTCAGGATGAAAAAAAAAAAAAGCACATGAAAGGAAGATGGTCTCTTCTTGCTGTCTTGTACTTGTATCGTATAATCTGGGAAAATACTCGGAAAAATGAATAATAGCTAAGGTTTAGCCCCCTTTGGCTTGGAAAAAGGAAACAAAAAGACTTCAGCTAAAGTTTCCTAAAATGTATAAAGACAGTTTTCATATCTCCATTTCAGCTGTCCAGGAGATCCAAGGAGACTTTGGGACTCCCAGGTAAACTTAGGATCTTCAGATATCATTGCCTGCACTGAAAATTATGCTCCCTCATGATTTATTTTCATTGTAGAAGTATTTAGAATCTTGTGTAGACATGAGTTTCACTGTAATTGTTACTATCCAAATATACAGAAAGAGGGAGTCTGAATTTAAAAAGAAAAACCCAAACAAAACAGGTGGGGCTGACAAATGAAGAAGTGATTACATCCATAATACAAATAAGGAGCTTAGTCAAAGAAAGGATAAAGAAGGAGCCCAAGATCTTGAAGAATACGCATAACAGAAACTAGAAAGATAGTCCAATATTTTCTTACTATCAGTTACTGCTAATTCACAAAACCTTTATAAGATAATTAATAAGCTATGTATTTTAGACATTTTGCGTTTATGATTATAGGTTTATGGTACTGAAAGGTAAAGAACTTCTATAATATAGATTACATAATACTGCTTTATAGCAGCATGTAACATCTGTTTTTTTAAGTCTTTACTCTTTTTGCATAACAAAATTAGAAGACAGCATACCTTATTATTAACCTCAAAATTTACAGCTTCCAGCAAGATGCACCTATTTCTATTTCATTAAGACCAGGTATTTATTTATTTATTTTCATCTGGAAATGCTTTCAAGAAAATTTATGATGCCATGAGTAGACAGAGAGCTAAAATTTCATTATCTTACAAAATCTAGAATAAACAGATTTCTTTCAGGGTTTACTAGTCTGGAATACTATTCCTTGGATTGTTTTAGTGTCAAATTTTAAAAAGGACTTTAATTTGCCTCTCATTGCAAGTTTATGAATTGATCATAGATGAAAAATATTGCATTGGTTTTGGCAATGTATGTTTACAAACTGAGCAGTAAGTATGTATATTTCATACATGGCAAAGCACAAATAACATTAATTTTTAATCACATAATTGTACTGTCATTTTTTTCCATGTATTTGAAGAATGATTACATCACTATTCATGCCATAGACTCAGATTCAGAATGAAGCAAATACAGCATGAAGATCTCAGCAACATGTCTTGAATTATTGCTTTTAGGAAGAGTACATTTTGTTTTATTTGGTCATGCGTAACAAATGTGTGTTTGGATAGACTTACTGATTCTGTTGAATTTATAGGAAGTGTATTTACTTCCAAGTCTTCTGTAATGAATAAGAAACTGGACTTTCTGCTACACGCCAGAGTCTGGCCAGTGTCACCTAAACAGGAAAAAAAAAAATCTCTATACTTAAGCAACTGCTTTTCAGTTATGCAGTCTAAAAGTCGTTATTTACTCTTGTATTAGATTGTTGCCCTTTTGGAAAGTTCAGAATCTATAGTCTGGCAATTCTCCAACATAGCATATTTCTATATTTTTCTTTCATTGTAAGAATTATGCCCTTTGAATAGTCTTGTTGACGAAATCCGGAATAAAACTCCTTAACAGCAATGAGAAGTTAAGAAGCAGGCACTCCTTATTGCAGCGCTGGGCACACGGGGGATCGCTCCACCTAGCGTGTGCACCTGTCTGGTTTAACTATGCAGGTTAAATACACACCTGTCATACATATTCACCAGATTTCCGAGAAAAGTTATACATAATCATTAGTTTCCTGAGAAACTATTAACATATGTAAATGTCCTTTACGCAAGCGCGTTGAAGGTCTCTGGTGGTCCTCAGAAGCCCTCTGGTGGTCTTCCATAGTCTTCCTCACTTGTCCGCTTCTTGACCTCTTAGGTGATTCTGCGCAGTACGATTCTTGCCATTATATTAGATTACACAAAAGTACATTCTATGTTAATCCTTTTTCTATGATTGGTCTTCTAATCATACTACCTTATTAATATTCTTATGTTAAAACAATCATTGGTCGATCTCACATAATCCATTAACCGGAACTTTGATCAAAGTAGGGTTTCTAAGCAACAGAACTAAGGTCCATAACGATTTCTTAAAACAAACCACTATAATTAACCAATCTGTGTTAGAATTCTATGGTTAACTGACTATCAACAATACTTGTATTCTTATGATTATGCTTAGCACATTTTGTAATGTTCCTAAGTCTCTATAACTACGTTGCAAACTTCACACTCCTATCTCATGGTTTTGTTTTAATCAAATCTTTATCAAAGTATTTGCAACAGTCTCAATGAAATCTCAAAGCAAGAAAACAGAATAAAAGTAAATGTACTCCCTGAAGTTTAAAGAGGGAATATGCACCAAAACAACAACAACAAAACCCCCCAAACAATAAATGAGGCTGTATTCTCCACCCCTCCTCCAAAATGGTGTCAAAATACCCAATATTTGCCATTTCAAAGAAAATGGCTCAATTCTATTAACAAGGAAACATCCTAATTCACAAATATACACAGTGGGTAATGCGTTAATAGCACCATTATCAGCTGACAACATGGTGCAGTTAATGTATCTCAGCATGAGTTGACTTTACCACAAGCCATTGTTTCCTTTTAAAACAGCAAGAGACCTTGAGAAAAATCTTTCAGTATCCCACTATGAGGACTTAATAAACATTAGTCACCATGGTGCAGAAACGGGAGGAAAAAAAGGTACTTTAAATATCTTCTGTTCCATGCTGTTGTATTCAACCTTGTTTAATTAATTAGTTCCTTTAAGCACTGTATCTGTTGATGGTCTCACTGACTCTTACATTACTGTGATGGACACTT
This sequence comes from Aquila chrysaetos chrysaetos, assembly GCF_900496995.4. Lineage (NCBI taxonomy): Eukaryota > Metazoa > Chordata > Aves > Accipitriformes > Accipitridae > Aquila > Aquila chrysaetos. The sequence goes on from NC_044004.1 coordinate 21,635,746, forward strand.
TTTAAAAAAAACCTGAAAACTCACCTCGGCAAATATCAGAATTCCTCAAGTGATACAAGGTTGTATTTCACAAATACCTTATAAAACTAGCAAATAAGACCATCTGCTTTGCATTTTGGTACTCAGAGATCAGTAAGAACTGATGAGCAGACAAACCCCTTATGGCAGACCTGCATCTCTGAATCCACAGTGTCTTTATTCTGGGTTTGTATATCCAAGTCATCCCTGGGTTGTTATTCTATGGTTCCTTGAATTCTAATTAAGTTCATATTTAGGGTTATACTGGCAATTTAGGAGTATTTTAAGACAAAAAGAAATCTTTTTTCTTGCTAAATAAATACAAACAAGCTATTAGGTACAATGAATTTCCATTATATGGCAGAGTTGGAAAGCAAATGGAACTTCCAGTTACATATTAAAAATGATTAAGTGCCCCCAAATACAAATAAGGTTTGTTGCATAATTCTTTAGGCAATTGATTTCACTGGCAAATAGGACTATATTTGTGAAAACACTAGTAGCTGCCCAGCTTCTTGTTTGCATCACATAAATCACAAGTAGCATAATGCTCTGCCTTAATTAATTTAATGGTTAACATACAAGTATGAAATGAGGCATTTTTCCATAGTTTGTAATTGGGCTTTATTTTATCAGAAATTTGCTTATGTTTATACTAGGATTTAATTCTACATGCCATATTTCTTATTACAAGCAAGAGGCCATGCAAAGGTTCTGAAATTAATCTACCGATTTACATTTATGCCAGCTGAATCTTCAGTCTATTCCTTTATCATGCTCCAGCCATCTTCCTCTTGCTTATTTCCTATCTTCTGAATTTGAGAGCTGTTTTTACAGTTTATCTAACTGAATAGTAAGAAAGAATTTTCCTAAGCAGGTGATACCTCTTTGCCTTTTTTCAATAATTTGAAATATTTTATTCTGTAAACAACAGTTTACCTTGCACTGTTCTCCAGAAAAAGAAAAAAAAAAAAGAAAAAAAAAGAAAAAAAAAAAAAAAAAAGAAAAAAAAAGAAAAAAGAAAAAAGAAAAAAAAGAAAAAAGAAAAAAAAGAAAAAAGAAAAAAGAAAAAAGAAAAAAAAGAAAAAAAGTGAGAGATTGTATTTTTTTGAAAACTACTTCATAGAAGAGTGGTAAAAACTTTCAGCCTTTGAGCTGCTATAATAGCATTTAACTGTCCTAACATGAATCTTCTCACTGCTGAAAGGAGGCAAAGTTCAAGATGTTTCAATTGCTTCTTTATAGGGTTACTTGCTTTAGGTAAGAATTGAGAAGAATAACTATATACCTCTATCTCCAAGGAATTTTCTAATGGGTTAAAATTACATGATAGATAGAGAATATTTATTAACTTTAGAAGAAAAGTTATTTCAGTAAGAAAATGCCATTTACAAATTGTGACCATATGTGAACTCTTAACAGTTCCAAGGATACGTCTGTTCATTTATGTATGTGCAATGTAAGATGAGGGAAATGGAAAACAAATGGACCCTAAAAAGCAGATTATGATGTCTTAAGTAATGTGATGTCCAGGTCAATTTTTTGATTGGAGGTTGAGGGGAGCCAACAGGTCACATAATCTCTACCCAACTACTTGGGCTTCTGAGAGATTAAGCATCTAAAATATCCCAAATTAAAATGCCTACTCTGAAAAGCAACATTGTTTCCACAGGTCTAAACTGAACATTTCAGCAACAACCTCATGCATTCAGCATTAAATCTGGGTTCACAAACTAAGTTTCACCTATTTTATGCCAACTTCATAGATAGGTTTTCAATTACCACTAAATTGAGCACATCCTGGCTAAACTAAGGGTATCAACAGCACCTTCATTCCAAAAAGAATCTTACTGGTATTGGCTTGTTTAATAAAGTTATTTTTCACAACTAGAAGTTTTTGTAAGCCACAGTGATTGTCGCTATAACAACCTCCACACAGGGTAGGTCTACATGTTTAGCTGGAGTCTCAGGTAGGCTGTACCTACCTGCCATCTCAGTAGGCCAGATGTTAGCCAGCTCTGGCAGAAACCCTGTGGCTGGGTTGACATAACCCAGAGACTATATTTGTATATCCTGATGAGTTATAAGATACATTAATGTCTTTTTGGGACCATGGTACAGGTGTACAAACGTGATCTATCCTGACTAAGACACAGAAGAGGAATCAGCTGTATGACACTGTTGTTGCTGTTACAGAGTAGTAGCTTAGCTGGTCACTGGCAATAAATTCTCACCAAATCTACATGGTCTGGATAAAAGAATAATCATATAATACTAGCAAACTTGCCAATAATTTTAACGAACCTGGGAACGTGAGGAGCTTGATCCCTGCATCTCTTTCAAAAGTGGCAAATTCACATTTGATCCTTGAACTTTCTATATGTTTTTTCTTGTAGTTACAAATTATTTTCAAGGTTTTTTTTTTTTCATTTCAAGAATAAAAGGCATTCAAACAAAGGAATTATTTTAAATGAATCTTTCCTTCATTCTGCCATAACTTCAAACAGTGAAAATAAAGCAGAAAAGAAAACCAAGCTGGTTTTGAATGGTGAAATCAATAAAAACTATGCTTTCATGTATTTTGTCACCTAGCCATCTCTTCTGTCAAATCCTATTCCCTCCCCTTCCCCAAGTCTTCCCGTATTTCTGCAATATTCATACCAGGCAAGAAACAGCAACATCAGTGCTAGTCTGCAGCCAAATACAAGCTAATCAGATGATGAGAAAGTGTATGTTTTTGGATGGATGGCTGATACTAAAAGAAGTATGCAAACAGATTTCTGCCCTCTCCCTTTCAGGGGATGCCTAACTTGGCTTTCTACTCTATATATAAGTGGTAATTTTCTTGCAGCTTTTCTTGTAATTTTACTTAGAATTAGTTGAAATTAACCAATGGGTTCAGAAAGTTAGAAACAGACAGCCAGACAGATTGAATAAAATACTTTTCTTTAGTAAACAGGCTAAGAAAATGCCTTCAGCTTTGCACAGGATGTCACACGTAGGTGATATGCATAAGAACAACAGATTTTTGAGGATATAGGAAAACTGTGAAAGATGTTTAAGCATATTGGCAACAGCAGCAGGTGACATTATAATAAAGATTAAAGCCATATCTGGTTTTACAAAAAAAGTGAATTGTGAAATATTTTTCACTGTTGTCATTATTGTTGTTTTGAAATGCAAATATATCATGCTTCATTACAGCAGTCTTTAGAATTAGGATTTTATTCAGCTGGAAAAAATGTTTGAATTACTATAGTAGGTTTAATCATTTACAGTTGTGATACAGCTGTATTAGGTTAATATTTAATACAAGATTCCAGAAAAATGGAAGCTCTAGACAGACTTAATTGCATTTGCCACCAGTGAAAAGAGTAACTTACTAGAAAGGATAACTTTTGGAGGATCTACAAGTTAAAAATTGCTCTACTTCTCCATCAGATTATAACCTACATTCTTCATTTTAGTCTGCAGAACATGTGAAACAGGGAAATTGTCTAAGATGAACATTAAACAGTCTCCCTTGTGAGGGGATGGGGGAGGAGAAAAACCTTCTCCAGAAGGAAAAGCCCACTGAAAAAATGTAATTGGGGTCATTATATATATTCACACACAGATTGCTTATTCCATTGTGCTGTGTATGTTATACTTCACTTTATTAGTATTACTCTGCCATTTCAGTTGTGTGTGTATTTTCAACACTTGAAAACTAACCTTCAATACTAAATTCTGGGAGTGCTACAACCACTTGTTCTATGATTCCACTTCAGAAGTAACTGTACATTTGTGGGAGAAGCAGTTTCGCTAGATGGACAATGGACAGAATCTGATAGATTCTTCTTATGCAGAAACACACTGTTCAAAACCAAGACTAATAATGTGGCTTTGAAACTTCCATATATATATTGCTCTTGCTAGTAGGATATGTAATCTTAAGAAGCACTATAGCTAAAAAGAAGGTTATATATGAACTGTGTAGAATGTTTCTTCCAACTTCTCAGACTTTTGATAATAATCTGTTTCTTTAGCTTGAGCAGAAGGATTGTGATTTCATCCCCATTTTTATTCTTCTTATGGTCTTCCACTGAACAGTTATGTATTATAAACTAGAATTTTGCCCAAGATTTATAATATGTTTTCATTACATATTCCACATAAATAAATATAAAAATATAAACCATAATATATAGTTTCAGCCAAGAAGCATTTCAGGTTAATTGCTTTTCTAAGTGCAAGGATATCTCTTGCGATGACGTGAAACCAATAAATATGGCTGTCACCTAAGCAATTGCTATTCCATACGAACATGGTGTAACTGTGGCTCTTTGCTTTCTGTCCTGTCAAGAGATCAGGACAGAGATATAATGAAAGATTTTTAAAATGAATTAATGTGTGTCATGTATATGCCCTACAAAGACTCTTATTTTCCTTAATTATTTCTATAATAATTTTTTTTTTCCTATGGTAAAATAATAGTTTGGAACCTTTCAATTTAAAATAGATTATCAACACAGCTAAGACCATAACTGAAGACTAATGAATAATTTTTGAAAGAAAACCAACAAAAATCTATACCAGCCTAGAAATATCAAGTACAAAGGAGCTGAAGACTTTTTTTTGCTTTGTTTTTAACTATTTTTTTTATATATCTTTAGAGAATATCAAAACCATGGAGAAAATACTATCACAAGTCTAAGACTTATCTGAAGTAAATTCTACATTATTGCAGTTGTATGAAATGAATGTCAAAGATATATATTTAGGGTTTTTTGCTGTCCACAATTGCATAAATGGAGGATGTATGTTAATCGTGCATGGAGATCCTTAGAGCATTAGGATTAACTGATTGAATAGAAGAACACTTCAACTGGAACCTTTTTTCTCAGATCTACTACAGTTTATAATCAATTTTGAATATAAGAATAAAATTAGCACAGTGCCTGAACCAGACAGTTCATAAATGGACCACCAAGATATATGTTACTGGATTCCCAAGATGTCAAGATGGACTGCCTGATTTTGATCCTGATGTGTCTTGATCTATCAGAACTACCATACATACACACATTGATCTGTGCAGGTTGTGCATCATCTTGTTTGAACTAGCTTTTTTAATTTTTTTTTTTCTAATTTGAGGGGAAAATGATTGTCCTAGTTTCAGCTGGAATAGAGTTAACTGTCTTCCTAGTAGCTGGTACAGTGCTATGTTTTGAGTTCAGTATGAGAAGAATGTTGATAACACCGATGTTTTCAGTTGCTGCTAGTAGTGTTTAGACTAATGTCAAGGATTTTTCAGCTTCTCATGCCCAGCCAGCGAGAAAGCTGGAGGGGCACAAGAAGTTGGCACAGGACACAGCCAGAGCACCTGACCCAAACTGGCCAACAGGGTATTCCATACCATGTGACGTCCCATCCAGTATAGGAACTGGGAAGTGGGGGCGGGGAATCGCCGCTCGGGGACTAGCTGGGTGCCGGTCGGTGGGTGGTGAGCAATTACACTGCGCATCATTTGTACATTCCAATCCTTTCATTATTGCTGTTGTCATTTTATTAGTGTTATCATTATCATTATTCGTTTCTTCTTTTCTGTTCTATTAAACTGTTCTTATCTCAACCCGTGGATTTGCTTCTTTTCCCGATTTTCTCCCCCATCCCACTGGGTGGGGGGGGAGTGAGTGAGCGGCTGCGTGGTGCTTAGTTGCTGGCTGGGGTTAAACCACGACAATGATCAACACCTTTTAAAATTGATAGGAATAAAAAAAAAATCTAACTGCTCCAAATTTAGGGTTGTGTTCTACTGACTCACTAGTGAGCCTAGGATCATAAATCATACCTGATATCAGGTATAAACATCAATACTTCTCTGCATGTTGGATAGTAGATACCTAGTCAAATATTGATACTACTGGTTGCACCACGTTGTAAGTCAATGTCTCTATGATCTTTTATTACATATGTAAGTTCTGCTTATATCTGTAAATATAAACACTGGAGTACAGGTGACTTGCTGAGTCAGGTCTCTTCAAGGACAAAGTCATTTAAAGCTTTATTGCACAAATCGACCAAGAAAACCATACTACATAAATGGGTGTTTTCTTTAAAATAGTTCTTCCTGAAATTATATGCATATTAAGTATTTGCCTTGTTACAAAATATACATTTCATAATTTTGTTTTACTGTAATATAGTTAACAAGATCTGCTCATCATTCAGTGATCATCTTTAAGGATGGAAAGAATTGCTCAATTCTTATGCTAACTACTTGACTCCTTCCTAAATAGTGACATATTTCCTGACAACACTACATAGCAAGGTAGGCACTCATATATGACATACTATGGGCAAATCTGAACTGCAGCATACTAATTTTGAAGTAAGCACTAACCAGGGATACTATGCTATCATGGAATGAAAGAAATGCTTTGTTTAGAGATCCTAACAGGTTCAAGTTACAAAATCATGTTGCCTTAGCTGTTTATACTTGCCCTAGACATGACATAGGTATAATAAAAAGAACAGACTTGCAGGGTTTAAGCATTATTGCAATAATCAGTTATGCTATTTGAAAATCCCACTACTTTCCAAATCATCGAGAAGCACATCATCATTAACACAGTATTTTCTTCAGGCTGTCTCCACCATGTTATAGACAATAGATATGAAAAACCTGACACTTCCAATGCATGTCTTTCCAAATTCCTCTTCATATTTATATATTCCCTCTCATATTGATTACTTGAGCTGCCTCTGCAGAGTTAATTCCTGTTCCAAAAATTTTGTGCATCCTAATCTTACCTGCCCATTCTGTTTTACTATGACTTCATGTCTTATGTTACCAGTATTCCTTAAAGCTATCATGATACTGCATTAAATGTCTTTTTCCTCATTTGACTGCTTTTGACAGCTCACTTAGGGGTTGCCCAAAGTCTCTGAAAGCAATGGTAGAGACTTCCACTGGACTTTATTTTAGCTTTGTTATATCAATAAAAAACTAATGAAAAAATGCAAAATGCTCAGCTACTATGTAAATTTACAAGTCACTATGTAAATTTACATTCAAAATATTATATCAGAAATCTATTGTTAAAGTCAGTGCTGCTGTTATTACTACTAAGACAGCATTTCACAACACACACATATATATATGTAGCATATCTAATGAGTCCATTACACAACTTTCATTTACGTCTTTGTCGCAGAAGGAGTGACGAACTTCACTCATAAGAAAGAAGTAGCAATAAGTTTATTGATTTAAACCAGCAATTTAACAAAGTTTGATAGTAAATATGGCAGTGGTTTAACAAGATTTGATGGCAAGGTTCACTTGATATTTACTGCATAGAGGAGAGGGTCAGACAAAACTGTCAGGGAGACCCTCCCATTAAGTCACGAGGTTCAGAGTGGACCCCCTTGCTTTTTAAACTCCTTCTCTGAGAGGAGTCTAGTGTGGCTGGATCCACTCCTAGTCCCAGACTTGGTCAACGGTTTATGTCTAAAGGATTATATATGTGCAATCAATCCTTTATATCACTTAGCTAATATTTCTAAGTTTAGCATGCTATTAATCAATTACCGAGATTTTGTTGTGGCAAGGAATCTCTCAACGTCAAGGAGTAACCTTGAGAGGTGTCCCTACTCAAGGGGAGATCCTGGTGTGCAGCTCGCTGCCATGCAGGAGAGCTCAATGGGCCCTGGGGTGTCCACTATTTATGGAGGAAGATAATTGACTCACAGTCATATTTGCATACCGACTACAGCTGTTAGCTTTTTCCAAATTTGGGTTGAGTTGGACATTGACCAGTGCTGTGGTTAGGTGGGCACATTGCTCAAATTAGCCCTTGGTTATTGTGTTGTTATCTGTCTCCCCCAAATCCACTTTGAGCCAGATGCAGCCATCCCAACCAGATGCATCCACTATGACTGCCACCGGTGGTTATCACTTTAGCAGGGTTAATGGGAAGTAAAGGTCAGGTTGGTGGGGTGGGAGAGGGAGCACACTGCCACAACCTTCTCGCAAAAAATTGGTTTTTCATGTGTTATTGTATTGGCTTTGCATGGCAAGGTTTTGGTAGCGGGGGGGGTTACAGGGGTAGCTTCTGTAAGAAGCTGCTGGAAGCTTCCCCTGTGTTCGAGAGAGAGCCAATACCAGCCAGCTCTAAGACGGACCCGCCGCCGGCCAAGGCCGAGCCAATCAGCGATAGTGGTAACACCTCTGTGATAACATTTTTAAGAAGGAAAAAAAAGTTGGGACAGATGGAAACAGCAGCCGGAGAGAGGAGTGAGAACATGTAAGAAAAACAACCCTGCAGACCCCCATGTTAGTGAAGAAGGAGGGGGAAGACATGCTCCAGGCGCTGGAGCAGAGATTCCCCTGCAGCCCGTGGTGAAGACCATGGTGAGGCAGGCTGTCCCCCTGCAGTCCATGGAGGTTCACGGTGGAGCAGATATCCACCTGCAGCCTGTGGAGGACCCCACGCCGGAGCAGGTGGGTTCCCGAAGGAGGCTGTCACCCCATGGGAACCCCACGCTGGAGCAGGCTCCTGGCAGGACCTGTGGATCTGTAGAGAGAGGAGCCCACGGAGCAGGTTTTCTGGCAGGACTTGTGACCCTGTGGGGGACCCACGCTGGAGCATTGTGCTCCTGAAGGACTGCAGCCCGTGGAAGGGACCCATGCTGGAGCAGTTCATGAAGAACGGCAGCCTGTGGGAAGGACCCACGTTGGAGAAGTTCGTGGAGGACTGTCTCCCGTGGGAGGGACCCCACACTGGAGCAGGGGAAGAGTGTGAGGAGTCCTCCCCCTGAGGAGGATGAAGCGGCAGAAAACAACGTGTGATGAACTGACCATAAACCCCATTTCCCATCCCCCTGTGCTGCTGTGGGGGGTTGGTAGAGAATCCAGGAGTGAAGTTGTGCCCGGGAAGAAAGGAGGAGTGGAGGGAAGGTGTTCTGAGATTTGATTTTATTTCTCATTACCCTACTGTGGTTGATTTGTAATAAATTGAGTTAATTTTCCCCAAGCTGAGTCTGTTTTGCCCATGACGGTAATTGGTGAGTGATCTCTCCTGTCCTTATCTCGACCTAAAAGCTCTTTGTTATATTTTCTCTCCCCTGTCCAGCTGAGGATGGGGAGTGATAGAACGGCTTTGATGGGCACCTGGCATCCAGCCAGGGTCAACCCACCACAGTCTTACATTCTGATTACATTGTTTACTAATCTCTGTTCTACATATGCTTGATGTACTTTCTAATACGTTTAAGTTGATTTTACACACTGCACTACTTGGGGTAGTAAACCGGCCTTTTATTTTGTTTACAGTGTCATGTATAAAGTAGCTCAAAATGAATATGACTAACTCTGTGAAAAAATCCATGCAAAATGTGATGAAAGCAGTAGGATACCCTTAGTTTCACACTTTCTGACCAGTTTCAACACTTCCAGAAAATCCTTCCAACTGGCTTTTGTGTTATCCCTCATAGAACAAACTGAGTCTCAAGGCTTAGGCTGTTTTTAATATTGTTGTGCCTGAAAAACATAATCATCAAGCTATGATGACAAACAACATATAAGTTAAGAGCAGACTAACCAAAATAATTCAGGAAATACCTGTCAATAAAAGACGACTATGAAATAGAGATGTTGCTAGTAACATTTTACCAGGATAGTTACTAAGCCTAACATGTTTCAAAATTTTCATCAGCAGCCTGGATAACCAAAAACTTATCTACAGAAAAGCATATTGGTAATTTATGAGAAAATTGTAGCTACAGCAGTGTCGTGGTTTAACCCCAGTTGGCAGCTAAGCACCATGCAGCCGCTTGCTCACTCCCCCCAGGGTGGGACTGGGGAGAGAATCAGAAGAGTAAAAGTGAGAAAACTTGTGGGTTGAGATAAAAACAGTTTAATAGGTAAAGCAAAGGCTGTGCATGGAAGCAAAGCAAAATAAGGAATTCACTCACTACTTCCCATTGGCAGGCAGGTGTTCAGCCATCTCCAGGAAAGCAGGACTCCATCACGCATGATGGTTACTTGGGAAGACAAGCACCATCACGCCAAACATCCCCCCTTTCTCCTTCTTCCCCCAGGTTTATTGCTATGCATGACATCATATGGTGTGGGATATCCCTTTGGTCAGTTGGGGTCAGCTGTCCCGGCTGTGTCCCCTCCCAACTCCTTGTGCCCCCCCCAAGCCTGCTCCCTGGTGGGGTGGGGTGAGAAGCAGAAAAGGCCTGGACTCTGTGTGAGCACTGCTCAGCAATAACAAAAACATCTCTGTATTATCAACACTGTTTTCAGCACAAATCCAAAACACAGCCCCATACCAGCTACTGTGAAGAAAATTAACTCTATCCCAGCCAAAACCAGCACAAGCAGTCTTATGGAATAAGACTGTTTCTTTGATAAGCTAGGTCTGTTAAAACAAATGTAATTATACATCCAAAAGCAAAGAAGTCAGGCTGTATTTTCAGAATGGATGACTACAAACAATCTAGGGATGATAGTAGGAAAACTGATACATAAATCCCTTTTGCACTGCTGTATGCAAAGAAAGGGTGATCTAGTGGTTTGTTATATAGATAGGAAAGTAACAAATTCAACAAAGGGATACAGCTTTGTGTATGGCCCTGTGAGACTGAGTAGACTATTGCATAGAGTTCTAGTGTTGACATTGTCAAGAGGTGAGAAAAATTTAAACTAACAGAAAGAATGAGAGAAATAACTGAAGACCAATTAAAGTGTCATGCAGTAAAGAGGTAGGGTATATTTCTAGTGCACTTCATGCTAATCAAAGACCGAGCTGTTGCAGTTCTGCCTTTCCATTTACCCCTGCTCCTTTTACGCCCTTCACTTTCTGCTAGCAGCAACATTCATGTGAGTTTGCACCAAAGTGACTCAGGGAACTGCTCAGATTAAAAGTAATCACTTTTTTATGCTGGGTTATTTTTCTCACCTCCCTGACCCAGCTCCCTGCAGGAGGTACTAGGTAAGGGAGGAATAGGATCACGTGGCTGAAGAACACAGAAGTCCAGATTTAAATTGATGTGGGCTGGCATTAAGTTATTTTAAGGAACTTAGAGATTGCATTTCAATCTTCCTAAAGATTGTATCTCAGTCTGTTTTCTTTTGTTTCAAAGTGAAGAAGCAGCCTGTTGCCTACAAGTACAGAGTCAAGTACTTAATCAGAAGGGAATAGGAGAAAGCTCTTTAATCTAGACATAATAAGGACCCACTGGAGGTGGAAGCCAGACAAAACAAAAAATCAGGAAATAATTTTCAATGTTAAAGGTGTAAAATAGTTTGATACTGTGATCAATTTTCAGCTAATTAAAACTGCATACTTTTCTTGAAAATGTACGTGAACTATAAATGATATCTATCTAGACAGCAATAACTAGATGAAATTCAAATGGCATAATATGTAGCCATATGGTATTTTGATGCTGTCTATATTCTTTTAACTCTGATTCAATCAAGATGCCACTTTATATATGCTTTCCATAATATTCTCTTTAGCTATAAATCTCTTCACAACTAGGCAGAAAATACTTGCATTTTTGACATGGTGATTCCCTGAACAATGTGTAATGTGGTTAAGAAACACAAATTATATTATTTATATTACTTAAATGCTGCCGTGGAGAAGTTTCTATCCTAAAATACAGCATTACATATATCTATAATAATCAGTCATTAAAAAAAAAAGTCAATCTTTGCTGAATATTTCTGATTTAATAAAAAGTTTTTATGTGAACAAGCCTCTGTCCTATAATCTTAATTTGTAGTAAAATCATAGCAAGAATAGCCTTTCAACTTAAATTACATTTTTTTTGTTCTGTTATTATTAAGCAATAAAAAGATACAGGTAAGACAGTGAAATATGAAAACCCTCTTAACATTTTTTCAAGTTTTGGATAAAGATGTATTAAACCTCATTTGCACCTCTGCTATCTAATTAACAGATTTTGAAGACAGGACTGAGTAAGCCATAATATATGCACACTCTCCAAGAGGAATTTTTTACCCTTTTGGGGAATTCAGATCATGTTTCTTTTGGAGCACAGGAGCTTGCCAGGTTTGGGGTTTTGGGTGGTTTGTTTTGTTTGTTTGCTTGTTTTACTTTAAGATGAAGTATCAGAAATTAGTCTTTCTTATTTAATTAAAAAAATGAGTCTCCCTTTCCTCTTTCTTTCTTCTCACTGAACCAAACCAAACCAAACCAAACCAAACCAAACCAAAGCAAAACCTCTTTCTCACTGTAATTAATTCTGACACAAACCTGCCTCAAACCTTCAGCCAGCCAGAGGAGCACATGGTGCCTCTGATCAGGCATGTTTGAGGAAGGGTGGCAGCGGCTGGGTGCAGGAGGCACAAAAAGGAGATATATGAGAGGAGACACAGAAGATGCATAAAAGGGGATCTGTGAGGAGGTATGTGAAAAGGCAACTTTGGAGAAAAGGGAGAAGGAACATGGAAGAGGACATTGTTGTGGACATGGCTGGAGATGGTCTCTTGGAAGGAGGTACTTCTAATGGAGGAGGGATGGCGCTGAGGGATGGTGGGCCATGGAGGACCCACATTGAAGCAAGGACACTCCAGAGGGACTGTGGCCCACAGACAACCCATGCTGGGGCAGGGAAGAAGTAAGAAGCAAGGGACAGTAGAAAGAAAATGCTGCACACTGACTCCTACCTCCAGCATCTCCCATTGCCTCACTGAAAGGGTTGGGAGGGACCAAGTGTAATGTGTAGTGAAAACAAGGGGAAACTGAGGCAAGGAAGTGGGAAGCTGAGCCTGGGGAAGGAACTGTTTTTCTGAAGTATTTAATTGTTTATAATCTTTTTTTTTCAATACCTGAATTGGTAATTAAAAGTTTGGTAATTGGCAATAAATTGAGTGAAATTCCCCAAATTGAGACTGTTTTGCTTGTGACAATGATTGTCTGGAAAACTGCTGGAATCACAAGTACTTTTCTTCACAGTGGCATAGTATCATAACATTTTCTTAGGAACTTCATAAAACTGCAAAAATTTGATTAGTGTCCCTTTTTGCTTTCTGAAACAGGTATTTGCTGGTTTTGTTATTGTAATCATAAATATTCTTTTAGGATCAGAAAAATTAAATTCTATTTAACTTAGCATAACCAAAGCCTAAAATAGCACAAATCTTTGGAAATCCCCAAACCTTAAGAAAAACTGTGTAGTAATTTTAACACATGGAGGTACCATTCTAATCCTGTTTAAATGCCTTTGCTTCTTTTTTTTCTGTCTGCAGTGTTACTACTTGCACACTGCTTTCAAAACTTAATAAGTCATTTGCCATAAAGCAGCAATGTTTCCATTTTCTATAATATATTTACCCACGTATTTAATCTGTGAATAAAAGAAATTATCATCTTAATTAACAAAATGTTACTTTTTTGCATCCTGTTGCCAGTTGTAGAGCAGGATTATGATAGGCAAAGCTTATTTGTGGCACAACCGCAGTGAAAAAAATACCATGTGTGAGTGTAAATCACATCCTGAAATATGAACTGGAACTTCAGCTTGCATTGCAATTGAAAATATAGATTCTGCAATAATATTATTCACACATTATGCTAGATTATATTACTATTTATAAGGTATCTGAAAAAGAAATGAGACAACTGTGCCAGATATGAAAGTTTTGAAATTTTTTTTTTTTTTTTGGTAGTAGTTGAGGGACCTTTTCTGGGGGAAAATGAACAAACATACGTGCCTCACAATTAAAACACTACAACATTATTTATGGAAGGGATACACTGTAGATTAGCATGTGGGAAAAGAGGAAATTGGGTTTAAATCTTAACTTTTATAAGGATATTTTAAGAGCACCTTGTGGTAGACAATTAGGAAACAGCAACAAATGGATCCACCTGAAAAAAATAGGATTAACCTATTAAATAAATTTCTAAGCATCAGACAAATTATTATAATAGAGTATTATATGGGAATAATTACAGAATAAGGAACTGAAATGTAGGTCCATAAAATGGATGTCAGAGCATTTCTGTTAACAATAAAATACGAAGAAAAAAAAAAAGAAAAAGTTGAATTGGTCATCAGACTGAACAAAAGGCAAACAAAGAAACTATATCAGACCATTCCAGATTCACAACTTGGCCATGTTTGTTTGTATCAAGGAATCTACTGGTCTCCCTGGTACAAAAAGAATATGGCAGAGTTAGAATAGACACACAGAGGGACAAACAAGGGTAACTAAACAAAAAGGAATAGATCAGCTTTTGTGCAGGATATGATTAGATGGAATAGCTCTAAGAAGACCAGAAAAGACAATCCAGGAGGAAAAGGTCTACAAACCCGGGAGTTATGAAAAGAACAAGGATAAGTAATTACTATTAATCATCTCTTCTAACACAAGAACAAGAAGGCAACAATTAAACTAACTATTGTTTCCAAACAGAAAAAAGGAATTATACAATGTAAAGTTAAGCTGCAAAAGTTCCTCTCACAGGATGTTGCTAAAAACTCAGATGGGTTAAAAATTGGATTTAGATAAAACAAATAACTCTCACTAGATTTATTATTATTTTGCCATTTAACAAAGACACTGCTTCTGGTTCAGAAGTTCCTGAAATACTTTACTGGAGACAGGGAAGACATACTGAAGAATTATTGCTAGAAACTTGCACTGCCTTTATTCTTTTTTTTTCCTGAGCATCCATAGTATTCACATCATCAGGCCTCCTATTTAATTAGGAGCCCTTGCGCTTGTTCCAGTAGATTAATTTGTTTGCTCTACAAATAAATCTTTCTTTTACAAATCTTTGCACACCTTCTGATACAGATCTATCTTATATTGCAGTTCATTATGCTTTTATGAATCAGATTTTTCTCAATATTTTAATAGCATTTGAAAATGCCTGCACAATATTCTACAGTTCATGTGATAGAATAGAATAAAATAGAATAGAGTAGAATAGAACAGAATATTTCAGTTGGAAGAGACCTACAATGATCATCTAGTCCAACTGCCTGGCCCTACTATAAAGAAAATCCTTCATGGAACACAGGTGAATGAGTTAACCTAACATACCTCTATCTGTAAAATCAAGAAATTCTATGAGTTTGTAGGAAAATTTTCTTTTTATGGAGAAACAAAGAGCAGAACTCCTGCCAACTCTCTTTTTCTTGTAAACATAGAAAACCACTTATTTAGGCATATGCCCTTCAGACCCCAGTGAAAGTGACCTCCATCTCTAGTGTACACTAAAAGGGAAATTTAAAAAACTCCTTTACCCTACCTAAGAAGTAATTTCTTATTTTCAGTGACTGTCTGTTTTCCCTTTTTGTTTGAAATATACAATTTCTTGCTTGTGCAGAAAAGATCTATTGTATGTATTAACACTCATGGAGAACTAAATATGTGGTTATTATCAGTAGACAAGTTACTTATTTTGCTTTTACCTCCAGGTATCTGGATGCTGATGGCTGTTTTATATTTGTATTTACATTTGCAGTTGTATGTGCCATTGTGCCTTCAGAAGTAATATGCCTGAACTGTAAACATGTTTTTGTATAGGTTGATGCAATGTGAAATGTTACAATCTAGAAGTACTTCAGTGAGAACATTTCCCTGCTTTTGAAGTATCTTTTGACAGTTCCTGTTTAGAGAGGTGTGAACACTTCAAAATAAAAACTACCTTGTGACCTCTAGTCTTAGGATGAATTTCTTCTTATATGCTTGTGTTTCATTCAGTTAATTGTTTTCAGCTAACACGAGTGAGATCTAGTTACTTTAGCATTCCTCAAAATATAGTGACTGCACATAATGAGAAAACTTGCATGGTGGTTGAAAGGTCTGTTAAATTTCTGTAGAATTACAAAACTCAGCAGAAACTCTTTACTAACTTTGCCGAAAGAGAAAAAATGTTCCTGCAGAAACAAGTTTCTGAATAGAAAATTCTCAGTGAATATACAGAAAAAAGCCTGCAGGAACAAAAAAGCAGGCTCCTAAACTTGAAACCACATTATTTAATAAATCTGTTAAAGCAACTTGTTACTTCAGATGGCTGGTTATGTAGAGTGGGATTGCATATGATGATGAGATTGCACATGATTCACACTAGCTAAAATCTACTTCTGAGTATAATAATATGACTGAGTCATCTAGGACTTTCACTCCTTTCTGAGGCTATATTTATCAAAGTTGTTCAGCTTTAGTAACTGAGAAAGCAGTGTGGTCTAAGATACTGTCACTATAATTCTGATATTTGGAACAACCTTACTATCTCATACACTCACTACCTCTCCTCAGACATACTGGTTTATTCTTATCTGACATGCCATACTAGGTGAAGGGTAGACTGATAAACTTCAGGAAGGACTATTTATCTTATAAGACAGTACTGGCATGGTACTTATTCTGAAGCTTAATAAAACCTTATTGTTCCTAATTCATCCCAGAGTTGCTACCATATCCTCTTTCACACATTATTTATTAGCTTCACAAAATGAGTATTTTTACTGTTCTTTTGCGTGATAGTCTCCATTCTCCTGACCATCTTATTACTTTTCACAGCACACTGTATCTAGTATGAGTTTGTCTGTCTTAAATATGTAAGAGTAGACCTCTGACCAATGTTTCAAACCCCTATTCATTCACATCTCATGTAAGCAGCTCCAGCTGCTTCAAGTATTTCTTGGTTTTCGAAGAAAGAAGAACAGACAACTGCATGTTTTCCTTCTTTCTTCTGCATGTGCTGGGCTGGAAAGAAAATAAAGGGGAATTATAAATGCCATAACCATATTAAACAATCAAGAAACACAACACACAATCAACATTAAAACAGTCATTTATTACCTCTATTTTGTTTAAGAAAAAAAATAACCCTGGTCTTATGGAGTGATTCACCACATACAGTTTGCAGGCCAAACATCCAACCAGCAAAAATTATAAGAAAAAAGAAAATACAGTGCTATCTATGTCTCTGTAGCTGTTAAAAGAATAAAATGGACAAATGTGAACTACAGGTAGGGCTGCATCTCTATGACAGAGTGTGCTTAAGTTGGTAGATGATACCTTTATACACATACTTAAAGTTTAAAAATGTGTTTTTCCATATAATATCATGTAGAAAAGGAGCAACTGGCTTTATGATACTATTCTAGGATTGTGTATAGAATTTACCTAATTAAATTTTACTAAAGCATCAATTGACCAAGTCTTGGTATTATAAATTATGCTGTCTGTACTTTAATTTCATTTTAGCTGATAGCCCATTTATTTGACCTATTGCTGCTGACAGCGCCTGTATTTCCGTTTGTATTTCTACAGTCACACTATCTATATCTTTTTTTGCAAGATGTTTTGTGATAGTCTTTGACAATAGTCTTGGCAGCTATAGCTCCCCATGTGACAGGCACAACATGTTCTGAAGGTCTGATTGACTTATACTCATATTTGGGTCTAAACAATTGAGAAGGCAGTCACTTATTCAGAGAAGAGGGCTTGTGTTTTATATTTCAGAATATCTAAATAAACATAATGTGAATGTCTTATGAATGAAACAATCATGTTTTATTTTTAGCAACTCACTGATTTTATATACTAAATACTGTTTTTTTAAAAGCCTACCTGTAATATGCCACTATTTTAAGGATGTAGAAAGTTAAAAAAAAGATATATATAAATTAATTTATCACTCATGCTTTCATTTTTCTCATGGGCTTGGAACACAAAGGGCACTTTTGGTTTTAATACAGTCTTTTGATGTGAATTTTTCCTTAGATTAATTCCACCTTGTTTTTTTCATCCTTTGCAGTGAATATGCTAATAGAATTTACTGAATACAGCTCTTTTCATAAGTTTCTGCCTTTTTTCCTTCACTGTAAGCTGTAAATCAATAGTAACTGATTCCTGGGGCCAAATATGTTGACAGCAGCTTAATCAACTTGTGTCCATGCTACTTTCAATGTCATCTCTAGCCACAAGGCAGCAAATTCTTTCAGAGCGTTTTTCTTTGAACCGTTCTACTGTATTTTCTATTTGTTTGTTTTGGAATATATTTCTACCCATTTCCCTCACAAAGTGCTTTTAGTCAGCAGTTTTAGAGAGTGCTTCTTTCCTCTCAGCCTTCCTTGCCTTCATGTATTTCCTTTATACTTTCCCTCCTAAGAATTTATACAAGTTCTCTTTGGCAAGATTAGTATGCTTGATCTTAGTAGACATTTTATGCTTGTAGTAACTGTACTTTGACTGAGGCAATGTACTTCCTATCATCTGTGTTATATATTCTTGTGTCAGATATCTGGTTAAATTACACTCACAATTTCTTAAAAATACTAAATGAACCAAATTTTGAAAAACCCTCAGTTGAAAATATTATCTTGGAGGAGAAGTAATGAAAGGAGACAAAGAAATAAATAGGAATATTCAGTATTTACAAAGATAAAGGAAAACATCTGGTATGTCTTTCCATTTGTTAAGTCATATTGCTGTTTGTAATGAATAATCTAGCAATATGATGTGTATCACTAGGTCATCAGTAACATCTTCTGAACATCTTAAGTTTAAAGCCTAACTGTAACAGGTTGATGAGCACAATTACTAAGAAAGTGTTTCCTAAACATAAAAACTTTAATCAGTTGTCTGGACAACTGGATGTAGCAAGGAAAAAGCCCCATCAATTTCTCTGCAGAAAGGAGTGCCACCATCTTAAACCTATAAGAATAATATTAATTGCAGAATATGAAAGTGATACATTTCTAACTGTTTCATAAAGCATTGCATGTATCCCTGCCAGCCAAAAGTCAGCCTTACAGCCACTTTGTTAGGTATAGTCCCTAAAACTCAGTAAAAAAATTGTTTTCTCTCTCTGGCAATTCAACAGGAGTGGCTGTCTTAGAAAGGAATGTGCAAGCAGTAGCCAGGAACTTGTAAGCAGGAGCCATTTGTGTGTCAAACAATAAAGTTTACCTGTGATATTATTGGTAAGAAAAATCCAGAATCTGTGGGTTGGCCTTTTTTTTTTCTTTCTTTTTAGAACAAAACTAAAAGCCCTGTCACAGGTGGGACAAAGCAAACAACCTGTAGTGGATGTGGATACTGGTTTAGTTTCAGAATTTGCATGATTAGACCCTTTACTCTACCAGGCTATCCCCTGTCCTAGAGGGGATCTAGACCTATATTCCCTGTATCTAGCCTTGCCTTCCCCAAGCAAGGAGACTGCTGTCAGTCAGGCAGAAAATCATGTTCATTTCTGCTTTGCAGCTGCTTGCAGTTACTAGTCCCAGGTATTACTAGTTAAGGTCCTGGATGTATCCAGGCATTTGCCTTCATACATCTCCCTGATTTCCAGGATCTTTCCCCACCTCCCAGATCTTTTCTTCAGCTAAGATCTTTACCTTCTTTCCAGGACTTTAAGACCAGAGTTTTCTCAGTCTAAATAGTATATGTGCAGAACATATGATCAGTCTTTTAATTGATAATTCTGTCTCATTTTTTATTATTTGGAGGATTCAGGATTTTTTGTTTAGTCCAGGTGTTACCAAAAATTTACAGCCACCCCATAGTAGTTGTAGCTAACAAGTAGCAAGTGGGTTTCTGCTTGAGAGATCAAAAGTTCAGATTTGAACATTTACACACACAATTATCTGGTGCCTGTCAGCATTCACAATTTAAGTGATTTTTTTGCCTACTACAACCCCTAAGCAATTAGTTCATTTTGAATGTGAGGTTCAGGTGTATTGCACTTACTAAAGCCACCTAACATTTAGACAAAGATACAATTGTCTGATTTGACTTAAGGTGTCAAAAATTAAGAATTTAGTTGTGATGGGTTGACCCCTGGCTGGGTGCCAGGTGCCCACCAAAGCCGCTCTATCACCCCCCCTTCTTAGCTGGACAGGGGGGAGAAAATATAACAAAAGGCTCGTCGGTCGAGATAAGGACAGGAGAGACATCACTCACCAATTACCGTCACGGGCAAAACAGACTCAACTTGGGGAAAATTAACTCACTTTATTACAAATCAACCAGAGCAGAGTAATGAGAAATAAAATTAAATCTCAGAACACCTTCCCTCCACCCCTCCCTTCTTCCCGGGCACAACTTCACTCCCGGCTTCTCTACCAACCCCCCCAGCGGCACGGGGGGACGGGGAATAGGGTTTACAGTCAGTTCATCACACGTTGTTTTCTGCCGCTTCATCCTCCTCAGGGGGAGGACTCCTCACGCTCTTCCCCTGCTCCAGCGTGGGGTCCCACCCACGGGAGACAGTCCTCCACGAACTTCTCCAACATGGGTCCTTCCCACGGGCTGCAGTTCTTCAAGAACTGCTCCAGCATGGGTCCTTTCCACGGTGTGCAGTCCTTCAGGAGCACAATGCTCCAGCGTGGGTCCCCCACAGGGTCACAAGTCCTGCCAGAAAACCTGCTCCGTGGGCTCCTCTCTCCACAGATCCACTGGTCCTGCCAGGAGCCTGCTCCAGCGCGGGCTTCCCACGGGGTGACAGCCTCCTTCGGGAACGCACCTGCTCCGGCGTGGGGTCCTCCACAGGCTGCAGGTGGATACCTGCTCCACCGTGGACCTCCATGGGCTGCAGGGGGACAGCCTGCCTCACCATGGTCTTCACCACGGGCTGCAGGGGAATCTCTGCTCCGGCGCCTGGAGCATCTCCTCCCCCTCCTTCTTCACTGACCTTGGTGTCCGCAGGGCTGTTTCTCTTACATGTTCTCACTCCTCTCTCCGGCTGCCGAATTCCGCCTGTCCCAACTTTTTCCTTCTTAAAAATGTTATCACAGAGGCGTTACCACTATCACTGATTGGCTCGGCCTTGGCCGCCGGCGGGTCCGTCTTAGAGCCGGCTGGTATTGGCTCTCTCTTGAACACAGGGGAAGCTTCCAGCAACTTCTTACAGAAGCCACCCCTGTAACAACCCCCCCGCTACCAAAACCTTGCCACACAAAACCAATACATTAGTTTAAACTGGTAACCTACTTCCTTTTGATCACTCTAGCATACAATTCCAGCATGTAACATAAGTCATCCTAAAATAGAAGCTGAAAGCAAACAAGATGAACTAGTAGCTCATGAATCAAGTCCTTCTCCTGAAGTGTGACCTTTGTCTAGTTCAGTCTATTTATTTAAATCTGTTTCTCCTACATCTAAAGCAAGTACAGGATATGTGTGTTTTCTGCCAATGTTTCTGAAGATTGCTTTAAAGATCTTTTTCTGACTAGATTTCCATTTCAATGCACTGAGAAAGCAAATATTTCTCAAGGTTTATTTTTTTAAATATAGTTCTCCTGACTATGGGCTAGAAAAGACTGCTGTAATACATAATATTTCTAGATATTGTCACACAGGTGTTGTGTTTCAGAAGACATGGAAGAATTGTGTGTATACAAAATAATATGCAAACAAAACCACATTCTCTTGCATAAGGGAAAGTCAAACCCATTTTGCTCAAGGAGGAAGTCTTTGAGGTCAGAGCCTTTGACTACTGTTTCTGAAAGTTTTATCTTTTTTATCTTAAGCCACATAAAATTACTGTTTTAATTTCCTTCCACTGTACAGGAATATTTGAAAATGTATTTTTAATGGCATCAATCTAGCAACTTTCCTAATGTAAAGGTATAATGATGTAAAAATTGAATATATATTGGTCAGTTTTAATAAGGACTAGAAATAGCTTCATTGATATATCATGATAATACGGGCTTTTGGTTTTTTGTAGAGGGTGGGAAGCAGGTTGTTTTGGTTTGTTGGTTTTGTTGGATTTTTTTTTAAGGTTGAGAAGCAAAATAATTCTGAATTTTTCTGATAATATTACAAAGGTGGTATTTTTATAGTTACATCACAGTCACACCAATTTACAACTTTTTTACTACAACTAGTATTTTTATATGACATGTAACAGATTCCAAAATACATGCTGTATTGCATGATGAACTTCAGGAGAATAGAATTTGGCCTCTTCAAGGATCTGCTTCAAAGAATCCCATGGGATAGGGCCCTTAAGGGAAGATGGGCCAAAATAACTAGTTAATATTGAAGGATCATCTCCTCCAAGTTCAAGAGCAGTCTGTCCCAATAAGTAGGAGGTCAAACAAAAATGCCAGGATGCCTGCATGGATGAACAAGGAGCTCTTAGCAAAACTGAAACACAAAAAGGAAGTATGCAGAGGGTGGAAGCAGGAACAGGTGTCCTGGAAGGAACATAGAGGCACTGTCCAAGCATGCAGAGAAGCAGTTCGGAAAGCCAAAGCCTATGTGGAATTGAATGTGGCAAGAGATTCCAAGAGCAACAAGAAGGGCTTCTATTAGTACATAAATGGCAAGAGAAAGGCTAGGGAAAATGTGGGCCCACTGCTGGATGGTGCAGCGGCCATAGTGACACAGGACATGGAAAAGGCTGAGGTGCTGAATGCCTTCTTCACTTCAGTCTTTAGTAGCAAGACTGGCCTTCAGAAATCTGAGGCCCCAGAGACGAAGGGGAAAGGTTGAATCAAGGAAGATGTAACCTTGGTGGAAAAGGATGAGGTCAGAGAATACTTAAAAAACCTGGACATATACAAGTCCATGGGCCCTGATGGGAGGCTAGCTGAGGGAGCTGGCTGATTTCATTAAAAAGCCACTCTCAATAATTGTACAATGATGGCAATTGGGAAAGTTGCCTGAGGACTGCAGGAAAGCAAATGTCACTCCTATCTTCAAGAAGGGAAAGAAGGAGGACCAGAGAAATACACGCCAAGAAAAGGCTGAGAGATCTGGGATTATTCAGCCTGGAGAAGAGAAAGCTCAGGGGGGATCTCATCAATGTATACAAATGTCTGAAGGGAGGGTGCAAAGAAGTGTCGTGGGTGGCTGGCTACCAGACTGTCATGCACCGGCCATAAACCAGAGCAAGGTTTTGCTTGTATTCTCGGGAACAGAATTAAGACTCATAACAGAGTCAAGCACCAGGTAACTTTATTTGCCCGACACAAGTTCCCAAATGCAAGAGAAAGAGAAAGAAAGAAGGAAAAGAGCTAATTGCAATAGCTACCACCACAGAGCTGCAGCGTCCTGACAGTCCGATTCTTCAAGGCCAGTGGGAGGAAGTTCCTTCCTATATTTGTCATCTTTGCTCTTTTATTGGGTTGTCACATTGCATATTCATATTCCTTCCGAGAATTACTTAGCATATACTAAGAACTGTTTTGTTTAACCACACCCACTACCCAGCGGTGGTAAGCATGCCAAATACCGTCACTGGGGGGTCTCAAAGAGTCTTCGGTGGTCTCCAGGGGTCTCCGAGCCCCTTTGTCTTCTAGGGCCCGGGTTTGGGCGCATGTGCGGGGGTTAGGTTAAGTTTCTTGGAATCAACTCTGAGTTCACAGAAAGTCTCTAGTCTTGCGGTCTGACTGTTGCTCCATTGCTATGGTAGTGGTGGCAGGTGGTACTCTGATGTCCCAGCAACATTGAGACAAACATCCGATGCAGTCTTTTACACAGACGCCCAACCAGCTTCTGTCTCACTCCCCCTCCTTAAGGTTGCCCATATAGGTAATGGAGTCTCCATCCTTGGAGATATTCAAAAGTTGTCTAGACATGTTCCTGGGAAAACCTGCTCTGGGTAGCCCTGCTTGAGCCCAAGAGTTGAACAAGATGACCTCTAGAGGTCCATTCCAACCCCAGACATTCTGTGATTCTGTGATAATATACAGAGGTAACTTTCTTTTAGTAGGTGTTTCATTAACATTTTTAGAATCTTCAATACAACATACCAAAGGGGAATGCTATTGAATATAACCTACCATTAACTTATGTTACTTCATCTTCAATTTCAAATAAAAAGAAACAAGATACAGGCCAAAGAATTACAATGACCAATCAAGCTATCATTAATAATGAGATAAACAGGCACCTGCCTGTATTTCATAGATATGTTGAATGGAATAAAAAGAACTTTCGTGGTTTTGCTAGAATGTCAAGGTCACAATGATAAACTAATTTTTTTTAAATTTTTTTTTTAATAAAAGATTTCTACAGGCAATAACAACTCACATAGAAATATATATATAAGGACTTTATGGAGAGATGAAATGGAATTTTCAGCCCACAGTGATGTACACATGAGACATTTACAGCTTGATTTTATAGGATTTTCCCCTAATGAAAGCAGAATGAAGTCCTTTCTTACTAATTACACTGACTTGATACATGTTGCAAGTAAAATTATTCTATTATTAGCTACCCCCTATAAACAATTATGGAAACATTATTGCTGGAATTCTGTATTTATGTTCAAAAGAAACTATACCAGATGTGAGCTAACTTTACTATTAAAATCAAAGCAAAATGTAATAAGCAAGCATAGTAGGAAATATTTTTAAAAAACATTCACAGATTCCTTAGTATAATGAAAAAAGCCATCTTTGAAAAAGCTGCTTCAAAAATGTCCTAAAAGATATCTTAATTTCATCTACTTTGCATATGAATCTTCTGACTCATATACATATGCTTTATCATGTTACCTAAATGTTTATGTATTTATGCTTCCGCCACTTCTTCACTAATCCAGATATATTCACTTTGTTATTATCCTCACCTTGTAGGTGTCTTACCACTATACTCAGTGCCAAAAAAGGCACTGCATGATACATCTTTCAATAAATTGTATTTCTTTTCTTTATTCTCATTAAATACAAACCTACACTACTTTGTTTAGATAAAAGTCACAAAGTAAAATGGTCTTATCTGTAACTCATTGGTATATGCACAATAGACATACCACTATATGATTTGATCAACCTGTTTCTCTTTGGGTATGCCTACATTAGTATTTTAATTCCAAACAGGAGTATGCTTTTGAGCAGGATTTCCTCATCACCCCTTTTACTTAATTTTGGTTTTCACTGTGGATTAACCTTGGATCATGCAGACTTAATTCCCTTTCAGATGAAACCAAACTCAAAGAAGTGCTCTAGAAATGAATTTAATGTACAGCAACTGCTAAAAAGCTGTCAGTCCATGGGACCACAGTGGAACTATCCAGGATAAAGCTATCAAAACACATATAAAGTGATGGCTCCACAACCTGTTAAAGGTAGATGATACTTTTAATATTTGAAGGCAATTTTGTTTTGCAAATCAAGGGTGTGAAACACAAGCTGCTTCATAAGAGTACAGTTGGATTATGACAATGAAGTATGTAAACTTTGCTTAACTTCACTTCTTGATTTCTGCTGAAGTAAAGCTACAGATTTCTGTAATGAATTTAATTTAATTGATCATAATCAAGCAGAAAAATATGAAAACTTTAAAAGGGCCCCTGCTAATTGCAACTCAGTATAATAACTGAGAGCATCTCACTGCAATGTAAGGCCTTTATTTTGACTCATCCACAGTAAATGTGATGGAATTTCCACAGTATCTATGTAGGAGGAACCATCTGGAATATATGGTGTTCAGCTATTCTAACATTTTGTATTGCTGAATATATATGCCCAACATACTGAAGTTGTAACAAAAAAATATTGTTTGGCAAAATTTATGATAACATAATAAGGTCATAGAAAAATTCCAATTTTGAATAAGTCATCATTACAGACTGTTGGGAACAGGCAAAATTATTTGACATAGGTCATTGCAAGTAATTAACTACTTTTTAAACTGTAACTTCAGTTTTATGAGGATTAATTACTGTATTTGTGTTAAATATTTGTGCAGTTCAAAAGAGTTGACTCATGTTTGACCAAAGAAAGACCTGATGATGTCCAAAAGTACCAGTGCTTTGAAGTTAAGGCTACTGTCTCTGCATTTTGTCCTCAAAAAACATCAAAAAGTTGCAAAGACACCACGTAACCTCAATTTCATTCTGAAATTCTATTGCTTTCAGATACAGATATTGCAGTGAATGGCACTGCAGGAGCAGAAGACTACTCCTCTCAGGTGATTATTTTATAATGGAGATCACAATTTCTATCACTTCTTCATCACATTTTAACTGTTCTGTCTTGCTTGGCTGCATGCAAACACTTAATGAAGTTTGCAGCTGTTTTTGTATAAAAGAGCCTCACTACAAAGATGGTTGGTTGCATGCCAGAGTTCTATGTATTCCAGTCATTCACAGACTGAATTCAAAGTCTTAAGGCTAATCTAAAAGTACAGCCATGGAGTACTTCAATAGTCAAGAGACAAACAGCAATGACTTTTTTTTTTTTTTTTTTTTTTTTTTTTTGCTAATGATTATGCACATTAATAAGCAAGCCAGAGAAGATCTGGGAATGAAAAAAACCAATTTCTTTCTAAGTTGTTAGGCTTCCTGTTTTGAAGTATCCCACTGACATTGCAATCAACCTGAATTCACAACCAACTCACACTGACATCTGGATCAGAGACTCCTTAATGGTTTTTACCTCAAAACATGTTATGCATAGCCAGTGGGACAAAGGAGACACAATGCACACAAACCAAAGGAAAAAAGAATGAAAAAGAAAAGCTGAAAAACCTTGAAAATTTGAAAGAGAGAATACTGCTTACTTGCTCAGTGTAAAAATGGGAGCCTAGAAGGCAGGGCATTGTAGCTGCAAGAACTAGGTGGGCTTACTTTGTTTGTTTGTTAAGGTTCCTACTTACAAGTGCCCTATTAAGTGGCTTGTTTACAAACATATTCACAAACACAAAGATGTTGTGAAAACGTGATTTTTTTAATAAGACCTATATTTGCATGAATTCCTAATGCATTGACAAAAGTTCATTATGAAGTAATGCAACTGAAAAAAAATTGGAAACCCAGTGAGTACAAAAGGATATTTTGTTCCCCCAAATCAGACTTAACTGATTTGTGCCTTTAACAAACTCTCATTTAAAAATTCCTATGTATAAGAGAGCTTTCAGGACATGGTTTAGTGGGCATGGTGGTGTTGGGTTGATGGTTGGACTAGACGATCTTAAAGGTCTTTTCCAACCTATATGATTCTATGATTCTATGATTTTTGTCTGTGTATAAGTATAGTCATTCATATGCATGAATCTCTCCTTGATCCAGGAAACATTTCAGGTTAATTTTCAGTATTCTTGAATTAGCTTCCTAAATTTGTAGTTTACTAATTAGTTTTTGTTCCAGACTGACTTCAGGTGGGAAAGGATCTACATTATGTCCTCAGCTGAAACTGAACTGCAATTTCAGATAACAGTGCGTAGATCCTTCCACACAGCTAATGCTGACAAAATTTAGGAGTATACACACCCAAAGGTACCTGTACGTGCAAACCAAGACCACAAACACCACATTACACATCTCGGGGGGGTGATTCAGTTCGCCTGAAATCTGGCTGATTTGTCATCTTTAGACTGTATATGGACTGAAGAACTCTTTGATATATAAAATTGCGTGAGGTGAATTCATGCCATGGTACTTAATACAATGGGACCTATGGGTATATAGTGTATACATGTACTTCAAAGTAAAGCAGTAAAGAGCACTATGCATCAACAGGAATACACCTATTCCCTTGCTGATTACAGCTGTACTAGGAAGCTAGTGACCCATTCCGTTGGCTTTAGACCAACAAGGACAACCTACAGATGTATAGGTTATGAAACTTAACTGTCAAAACAGCGTGGTTGCATGTAAGTGGGAAAGATTCTTCAGTCGTGCTAAGCTTTTAATCCTGCCAGGGTTTAATTTGAGGGAAAGCTCTCTACCAAAGCCATACCAAGAACTATTGTAATATTTCAACAAATAAAACATTCTGGTCTCAGTGTCTAGGACCAGGCCTTGTCATGGATTTTACTACTAATAGATGTAGCCATTTTGTCTTTTCCTTCAGTCAATACATGCAAGCTCACCAGTTAAAACTGTGGTTACTAAAATGATTATAGTCACCTTCAACACAGCTATGGAGCTTGCTAGAGTTATTTTATCCTCCCCCAAACCCTACAATAATGCTGTGCATTTGTCAATAATTAACTAATTCTTAAATTGTTAGGGAATCAACAAATCTCCAACTTATAAATTTCAGCCTTTCTTAAAATTAAACATGTATAGAAAATATATCACCACCACTAAGAACTTCTTCATGTTGTTGATTTGCATTTTTAACACCAGTAATTGCTGTCTTTTGGGCTATCAAACACTAAAGCCCTTTGTATACCAAGAAAGAACACAGTAGTAAATATGTTATACAATTTTTTCGATTATTCTGTTTTGGATCAAACATATAGTAATTTTAATAAACAATATTTAAATGTGAATAAGTATTTGTACTCCGGTCCTCTTTCCCCTTTCTTCTCCATTTAATATCTATTCATCCTACATGTACCAAAAAAAGTAAAGAACTGCTGTGTGAAATCTAACATCATCAGTAAGATTGTCTTCATTTCATATTATTTTTTTTATTATACCTAGGTAAGACCAGGTTTTGTCTGTTATGGGTTTTTTATCTTAGCCAACAAGCAGATAATTAAATTATTTATCATCTCATTAACATACTTGTTCATATTAAATACTAAATGTGCAAAGTTATTTTTGTTGCTTGACAGTGATTTTCACATCTTTTGATCTTTTTTGTCCCCCTTTGGTCATTATCACAAGTTTATAAGGCCCCAATTATTTTTAATTCAATGCCTCAGATACAGATCCTTTATTTCAATATTTTTAGAAGATGAAAAAGACAAGATACAAGAAAGCAAAACAAATTAGCCTATCTTTGCACATCTGCATGAGAAAAAAAAAAGGAAGAACAACACTTTGAAATGTGTGGTTTCAGTAAGCATGTTTTAGCACCAACCAAATATACTAGTTATAATTTTTAATGTGTTGTGGTTTTGTTTTTTTTTCTAAAATCTCTGAAGAAATTTCCAGAAATGTTAATATATTATATAAATATAATAAATAAAATACATAAATACAGAAAGAAATTTTAATAATGATACTTAATAGATTCAAAGTAGTGCTTTTATTATTTAACTAAGTTTATTATTTAACCAAATTTATTATTTAACTATTTCATTTTGTCACTTGTAATTATATGAAACTATTTCCATCTATCTCCCTATGGATTTTCCCAAAATGCTGCAGGTTGCCTGAAGCTATTCCAATCTTCAGTGTAAGATTTTAACATTTTTTAGGATGGGCTTATTAGCCATTCAGGTGAGAGTGTATTGCAACACATTCTGTCAATCTCAGAAGTACTTTATAAGCACTGTTGCTATGCATTTTCTCTTTGCAGAATAAAAATTACCAAACTTGACAAAGCTACTAAAGACTTAAGCTGTATCTGAAAGAAAGAACTGATAAAGAATTAAATCTTTGTACAATATCCTTTAATACAGTAGGTATTGAATCCATGCTACTAGTTATATGGCTGGATTACTAAAGCTTCCATTCTACCTGGGTTAGTTTCTTTCCAGATTTAAATGACTCATCACATTACATGACCACTGAGCCCAGTGAAATGGAAGCTGATGGAGCTAGACTACCCTTTTCAGCAGTGTCCGACTGTTAGATCAGTTGATTATAGGTCATATAGTATATACTTGATAGAGTCTGATCTTGGAGGGAGGATGCAATCCAATGCTTTAAGGCAATATTTAGAGAAAGTGTATTTCAAAAATCAAAACTCTGAAGTTACAATGCTAATGAAACAGCATTTACAGAAGAGACAAGATAAAGCTGTCCAGAAACCTATATTTTCCTTCCACCCACCTCCTTGCCCCAGTAATAAAAGAATAAGTCCTTATTTATCTCAAGTTCAGTATTTATGGTCACTGGCGTTGGTGAATTACTATGCAGAATGCAAATGAAACACAAAGGTGTGACTTCAACACTCATTCAGTAACAAGTGCTGATGCCTCCAAACATTTGTGAGCTGCTGCATCTGTGCAATGGAGCACCATTCTGAGAAAACAGCTTATACCATAACAGCAGAATCAGAGAGCAGGCATTTCATCGGATTAATTTACTGTGTCTTCCAGTAATTAGTTTGAACCTCACAATTCAGTAATATGGCTATACTGCTTCTAGGAGCTGGTGCTACATCTACAAATTTTACCAAAGAGTAGATATCATATCATTTAAGTAAGCAAATTGATTTATTAAGCAATATTCTGAATAAAGATTAGAAAATGGATATTGTAACTTACAAAGTGTTTTAATATGTGCAATGCCTTTTAAGGCCCAACAAAGATGTTTTATATTTTCATTATATTGTTGAGCCATGAGTCCTTTCTCTTCCTATATTGTATAGATCCTTCCAGTCCCTTTCTCATTCTGCTGCCAACACATTCTTCTCAGAAAGAAAACAGTATTCAGCAGTTCTGCCAGTTGCATATGAACACTGTTCATCTCTCCTGTTTCATTTCAGTTGTCAGTTATGGCAAAGCTTAGACAAAGCCTCTAAACTTTTCAAAATATCTAAAAATCTGAACAAAGCCAAGACTTTGACATACAATGCAGAGGTGTAGCATTTAATGTAAATCTACTGTGGAATTATTATTATTCAGAAACCACTCATTTGGCTAAGTTGATACACTTTTTCTTTCACAGCTTTCACTTTCTCTCCAAAATAAAGATTTCCAGATAGATAGTAATTTGTCACAATATATTTGTGTGCTAACTGTCCTTTCTGAAACAAATTTCTTCTTCTTCCCTTTTTTTTTAAAGAAATAATATCTCTGCGAAAAAAACATGAAAAATATTTTCTGAACATGTTACATGTTGAAAGCTTTATCTTGCACCACCTACACCTTAGAGTAACTTAGAGTTACTGCTATATGGTAACATTTGTTGAAGTTTGTATGTGTCTTAAACAGCTATTACAGTTGCAAATATATATAGTCTATGTTTTTTTATCTGCAATATCCCATGTTAATTAAAAGCAGAGTCTTTACAGATATTGCTATCAGAGAAATTACTTACCATTCTACCATAGTGATATGTTGTACAGACATTATGATGAAAATGGAAAATAATAATGGAAGGGTTACAAGTGTCAGCAGAACCAAGTCTGGAATTGGTTACAGGAAAGAAATCTGAAATAAATAACGAAAATCCCCTAAACAGTTCTGTTACTTGTATTTTCTCCTTCATATCATTCGTCAACTCAGCTTTTACACAACTTCATGTAACAGCAGGTAGTGCAACACATAGTTGTACCCAAACCTGAAGGTTTGGCACCAGACCAACCACATCATAAAATTTATGTGGGCTAGAAAAACATATATAAAATGAAGCATTTACTGATAGTTTAATTGAAGTATTAACAATGTAATCAAAGAATTATTGTTAGTCCAGTTACAGTGATAATAACAATTATAGACCAGACTATCAAATTACTTATAATTCCTTCTCATTATACAGTCAAAACTGACCAAACTGTCTACTATCTGCCTGTTTCTTTGGTGTTATTCTCACCTTTCCATTTTTGTGAAACAAAACCAAACAAAACCCAGCCAAAAAAAAACCAACCCCCAAACAAAACCCACAACCCCAAAACAAACAAACAAACAAACCCAAACAAGAGCAACACACGCACACAGACACACAAATGACATTAGTATTCCCAAGTTCTTCACTGGAAGGGGAATAATGTCATACGCACTCCACCATCTGTTTATGGTCATATATGCTCTACACTGTCCTCTTTCTTTATTAGTCCACAATCTACAATTTTTATGTAAGTGCTGCATGTTATACATGTGTTGGACATTTGCTCTTTGTTCCCTTTGTTATCTTTAAAACTGGTTCTAGGAACTTCCAAGGTAGCATTTCTTTAATGCCTAGTAGTTGACCACTGATGATTTCTTGATAGGCCTAGGGATTCTCCTCTTATCCTTTGCCCAGACTTTCAAGGTGTCTATCCTGTACATTATTACTCTAGAGTCATAGATAATTCACTTTCCACAGAATAAGTGTTGGTTGTTACTAGCTATTAGTAATAGTATTAGTAGAGTAGAATTAGTGTCCGTTAGCTACAGAAACATATCAAAGCTATTGTAACAGTAGTTGTTACACTAAAAAATTATGCTAAGCTAAAACTGAAATAAAATAGGTAATATATTGTTAGCTTTTTAGCAGTAACAGGGATTGCCAAAATTGCTTCAGGTAGGCCAAGTTCAGACAAAGCAAGCCTGATCAGTTCAAATTCTGAGTCTTTGCAGAGTTAATGCAAAGCTGTGGCCTGTTACTGGAATGGTAATATACCCACCAGGTACTGGAGGACAGCATTTTTACATTCATGCAAAGATAAAGAGCTCTATTTCTCCTTTAAGGAAAGGCTGAAGGTAGCGGGGAATTGTTCTTTCTGTTTTCAGAGAGAAGATCCCAAGATGCCTAATTGGTACCTAGACAGACTACACTTAAATTGTTGACAGCAGAAGTCAGCTCCTGACATTGAAAACTCTGGAAGAGTTCTAACAAGATAAACCAGTCTCCTAATTGCTACAAATCAACACAGCTCCTCTGAAATCAGTTAAGTGCAATGTTTGGCAGGAACTGAGGACATTACTCCAAAAACCTTGTTACAGAAAATAGGAAAGACACATTTATATGCAAAGTCAAAAATTTTTGTTCATAGAATCGAAACCTTAAAAGTCTAATCAATGATATTGGGCCAGATTTAGTTGTTACAGAGTGAGAAGAAAATAAAGAAATTAATACTATTAAAGGCTTTGCACTTTGCTTTTCTTCATTGAAATTCTACTTTACAGCCAAATGTATGGAGTATCTTACACATGTTGGATAACTATTCTTATTTTTCTTTATTGACCTTAAAATTGCTTTTGCCCAGCAATCAATTCCACATTTTCTTAAATGACCACTGATGAGTTATTTCTATGGGATCTCCAATATCATCCTGTGCCTCCCCTTTCATATCATATGCCTGTACTCTTCTACACTGCACTGTGTCCCTTTCAAGGCCATTGCTGTCATATGATACCCGTATTACTTTATAGTACTACGACTGTTAGTATGATAAATATTTCCTTCTATACAGAATAATTACTTTCTACTACCATCTATAAAAAAAATTATACCACATGATTATATAAAGCTAAATTAAAACTAAGAAATTGGGTAATAATTACCTGGTCATTAGAAAACTGATGGTACGGTTAATTTTATTCAGACGGGCCAAGATGAAAGCAGACAAAACCTGCAAAATCCTAAAGCCTTGAAAAGTTGTACAAAGCCTGTTACCTGTTGCTAACAGTGGCAACTTCATATTTACTAGGCTACAAGGATCCGACCCAATATTTTATGTTTAATATTCAAAGATAGACTACAGAGTTCTTGCTAGTTCACAAGATTGTAGAAAACGATTTCCTAGGTTTAACCCATCACATTGGCTTCTGTACAGGCTACCTGTTGAGCAGTTATCCAAATGAAAGTTCAGCCCATGTATCTCAGAACTGTTGTCTGTGCCTCACAGGCTCAAGCTCTGCAGTAGTAAGAACTTCAATAGTTACAGGTGAGTAATTATCATGAGATGTTCATAAAAGGGATTTTACCTAGTACTTCCTGATATTGCAGAAGTTTGTCATTCACTCCCACTTCATGCTGGATTCATATACTATGAACAGTATTTCAAAGCCTGTCAGACTTGCAGAAATAACTAGGTCCTGACCCACAATTGTTGAACAGAAGAGTAGTGATTTCATGAAGTGATTTTAAGAGCAATTAGTGGAGGAAGGTTCCCTGGGTCATGCCTGTTCTATAAAATCTAAAGGAAACAAATCATAAGAATTCCCTCAAATCCTCTGTGCATTTCTGGCACAATCCCATAAATTCAGTGGCTGAGCTGCTGGCTTTTTTCATGTATCTTACAATTTCAATTTCCATTTTATGTTAGCTTTATGCTCTTATTTAGCTATCACCTATATCATCAGTGGTGCTATACAGAAGTAAATGCTTATCTTCCCTGAAAACAAGAACGGTAAATTAACCGTCCAAAAGAACCTGCAGTCAAACATATCTATCAAGCCAAGGATCTATATTTAGGCCCAAATATGCAGGAACATGTTTAGTTTTAAATATCTGTTCTGGAATTGTTCAAAGACCCTGTCTGTATTCAATCTTTAACTGATATTATCTGAAACCAGGAACAAATTGCAATCACTGCTGTGTGAAAATTACGACAACTAAGTGGGACTAACACTATTTTAACACTGTTACTAAGGTAATATTGCCAACATAGTGTATAGGGACTGGTACTGTAATGCTGATAATTTTGCTTTTATATTGCTTGTAATAGTAAAGATACTACCGCTGGAAGTAGAAACAATGTCTTAATTTCTTAAAAAGAAGGGAGAGAGAAGGAAATCTAATTCAGTCTAAATTTAAGTATCTGGCGCAGATGACTACACAGGAGTACTTCTAAAATACTTCCATAGTGACAGCCTTTTGTATGATTGTATTGTGTAAAATACAGATTAAAGCCTTTGTATCTGCTGAAGAGTATTCCAACACAACTTCTACCTGTATGGATAATAGCCAGAAATATAAATATTTTTTTTTTGATGGGGTAAGAGAAGGACATTGTCCATTTTCTTCCTGTAAAGCTTTGCAATGTTATATAAGGAAAAGAATCCAGATTCATAGAGCAAAAGAAAGAATAAATGTGTGTAACTGTACTCTTCCAACTATGACACTTACTTATTTAAGTATTTAAAATAATTTAAAATAATGTCTTGTGCAATGCACAGACAGTATTAGGATAGAACGGGAATGAATAGGATGCTACCATTTCCATAAACAGAATACAAATTTTCACCACCACAAAAGAATCCCTGAACACTAGGTCATATGGTGCTGCTTCGTTGGCATGCAGAGACTTCCTTTTCTTCTGAATCCATTTTTCCTCTTCCAGATGCAGGAAGATCATCTACATTTAACTTCAATCTGAATTTCTTTCTGAAGTCTATTCTCTAAGAAGTCCAGGTAGTGGGACTTGTAAACAACATGTTGACTATGATTTTAAAGTGATTACTGGACTAATCAGTTCCATTCAAGAGTGAAAGGAACTAAATGGCCTACAACAACATGTGCCTAGCTACTCATACAGTTAAGAGAGATATATACACACGCTAAACCAAACTTCTTTAGGATCTTTGAAACTGCAGGGTATAAAGACAGATGTTTGCTAGGTTTAGATGGAACAATAAGCATAAATAGCAACCAACAAGAGGTTTTCCAGTATCTCAGTAAATGTTCCACTTTAGCTGTTTATGTCCAACTTTATAGATAGTCCCTTTTTTTTTTTTTCCCCCCAGCATGGTAAGGCTACTTTGTTCTGTATCTAAATAGTTTAAAGAAAAAAAGAATTTAATCTCTGTAGCCTTTTAGTTTTCTACCCACAATCCAAAACCAGAATGAGTTTTCTAAAAGTCGTTATTCAAAGAATGAGAAGAATTGTAGTTCCCATGATTTCCCAGTATCTGAAATGTTCTTAGTAGATGACAAATTATTTGATATATTTTTGTAGCTCATAAAGTAAAAAACAAACAAGCAAAAACAACTAGCAGACTTGCAGAAAATTTTACAGGAGAACAATTTATTTTTCTAAGAAAAATCCCCACCCTTTTAGTGAAGATTGCATTTTATAATAAAAGTTAAACTAGTAGCAATAAAATGGTTGAAATTTATTCATTTTTCAACACAATATTTTTCTAAAGGAAAAACTAGGCTAAAAAGCATCACAATAGGAAATTTTGTGTCAAACAAGGTGTACTGTATTTGTGGAAAGAAGACAGACACAGTAGGTGAATAGAGTTACAGGAATCTCTCTGGAAAATTAATCTTATTGCTAAGTGCAAAAATAAGCAATAAGTTAGGCTAATGGAACAACTTACAGAAAATGTTATTTTCCTAGAACTGCAGTGTAAATTAATCAACATACTAGAAATGTAGACTTCCTCATACGAAAGGAAGACTAAGCAGATAAACTACTGAAAAAGTTTATTACTTATACATCACAGCACTTTGATTCTTTCCCTTACTACCACTATGCTTCATTCTCCAAAGTATTTGGAGA
This sequence comes from Aquila chrysaetos chrysaetos, assembly GCF_900496995.4. Taxonomy (NCBI): domain Eukaryota; kingdom Metazoa; phylum Chordata; class Aves; order Accipitriformes; family Accipitridae; genus Aquila; species Aquila chrysaetos. The sequence goes on from NC_044004.1 coordinate 21,671,764, forward strand.
ACAAGCATTTCTTCTATATCAAAGGCTTAAGAAAAAAAAAGACCCTGACAGTGGCATTATACTAGAAGTTGAAAGTGTTTCCTGATACCTTGAAAACCCTCTGTCTGTGAAATCTTTAAAAACCCAACCCAACCCAAACCAAACAAACAAAAAAACCACACCAAAACCCCCAAGCTCCTTCATTGTTTCTTTTACCAAATAATGCCCAGTAGAAGCATCTTTTCTACACACTTACTTTCAAAACACTTAGGGTGCATTTTTTTCAGTATTGTAAATGAGTTATTAGACCAACTTTATTTGCCTCCCAAATGGAATAATCAAGCCACACATTATAAGTAAAAAATATAAGAGATTGGGTAATTGTTAGGTGTAAAGTAGCATTTATGTATTCTATAGGTCTAGAAATTATAGAATACACTATTACAGGGTATCATTCTATTGCTGTTTCATAATGAAACATGAGGAAATAAGCTAAAAGTCCATTTCAGACAGATGGGTTATTTTATATTATTTTAGTTGTGTTCAGAAAGCAGAGTAAAGACTGCTAGAAAGATGTAGAGATAACAGTTTAAACAACTAGAGTTCAAAACAAAATGTTAAGTTGCTTTAAAGTGTATTTGTAGGTCTCATGAATAAGGTATCAGCTCTAAAGAGCAAAGCAAAAAACAGCAGAGCAGAAAAGCAAGTGCTTGATGGTGGAAAAATATGGTATTTCCATCTGAACAGATGTTTCTTTGAAAACTTCTTGCAAGTACAACATTTTGAGAATTTCAGTCAATGAAAATATGGATTTTGTTTAATCACGTGATTTTTGTCAGAGAAATATAAAATTAAGAAAACAGCCTACAGCTGAATTATGTGTAACTAGATTTATAAAAAGGTTTGTGCATTACTAAAAAGGTTTGTGCATTACAAGGACAAGAATCTACAGTGAAGCTAGATGTTTGAAACACAGGAAATGCTTTTAGGGCCAATTTTACTTTCAAGCTATGCAGTCAACAGTTTAGAAGCTGAGGCCATAATGAGGCACACTTTAGAATAAATCACGCAGAAAAACTTGTTCACAAGAGAGCAGAAAATGTTCCTACCCAAAGATCTCTGACTAAGAATCTAAGTTTAAGACCATAGAACTCACACAATCACGGAATAGTTGAGGTTGGAGGAGACCTCTGGAGATTATCTGGCCCAGACCCTCTGCTCAAGAAGGGTCACCTAGAGCTGGTTGCCCAGGACCATGTCCAGACAGCTTCTGAATATGTCCAAGGATGGAGAGTCCACAACCTCTCTGGGCAACCTGTGCCAGTGCTCAGTCACGCCCACAATGAAAAAGTGTTTTTCTGATGTTCGGACAGAACCTCCTGTGTTTCAGTTTGTGCCCATGGTCTCTTGTCTTGTCACAGTTCACCACTGAAAAGAGCCTGGCTCTGTCTTCTCTGCACCCTCCCTGCAGGTATTGATATACATTGATGACATCCCCCCTGAGCCTTCTCTTCTCCAGGCTAAACAGTCGCAGCTCTCTCTGCCTTTCCTCAGAGGAGTGATGCTCCAGTCCCTTCATCATCCATGCTGTACTCTCTCTGCATGTCTTTCTTGTACCGGGAAGCCCAGACCTGGACCCAGAACTCCATATGTGTCTCACCAGTGCTGCTGTCTCACCTCCCTTGACCTGCTTGCAACACTCCTCCTAATGCAGCCCAGGATACTGTTAGCCTTCTTTGCAGCAAGGGCACATTGCTGGCTCAATGTTCAACTTGGTGAAACACATCCATTTATTTAAACTTAATAGAATCTAGACATAGTTGCAGAAAATGCTGGCAAATGTCTCCTGAAAATAACCTCTGAAATCTCTTATAGATTTATCATGTAGGAAGAGGGACTTTGAATACTGGAAATATTCTAACCGATATACTTTAGGATAAATAGCTTTTTCTTTTTATAATCATATCTCATTGCTAGCCTATACTCTTCATGCAATTTACTAGATATTTTGACTCTTCTGTTTCCAGCTGATGATTCCCAGTGTAAAGCAAATTTTTTTTGAAACTAATTTATAAGTCTGTGGCCCAGTGGTTTGTGCATCAAGTTCCATCCTACTGGAGTATTAACTTAAGCTCATTGATAATTCTATCCCAGTAATACCTCTCCAAGTTTTAGATTATAATTAGTACTTCCTGCTTCAAAGTCTGTGTTTTTACAACCATGGTTTCTTATTTGACTAGATTATGAATCCAGTACTTTTGCTTGAACATTTGGAGTTCAAAATTTATCCTCTGATTACATTTCCATCCCCTCCTTCACAGCAGCCAAACTAGATCTTAGAATCTATTAATGAGACAAAATAATACTTATTGATGGGATAAATATTTTGGCTTGACTGGTCAACATGAAAAATATAGGGCCAAGTAATTTTTTCATATCCAAGTATTTCAAGATACAGGAAATTTGGGATTTTCTTACCAGTCTCTAAAACTGGACATGTTATTAAAGATAGTTGTCTTTCCCCCTCAACAATCAATGTAGGGACGAAAAGAGAGAAAGGTGAATCACTCAACTCTAGAGAAATTCATTCTTTCTCATGCTTCTGTGTAAAGTGGGATGAACTACCCCTGAAAGTGTCTCTCTGTGATTTAATTACTGAGAAAGCTTCAGTTAGGGTTAGTTTAAATTAGATGCCTAGTTTGCAAACAACTAAGATGATGTGAATCTTCTCAAGGTCAGATATGATTTATTAGATAAGAATTTCAGTTGCTAGTTAAGATACATGTTCTCTACTTGTTGCAATTATTTGAGATATTTATATTAGAGTCATTTGCTAGTATTCATATTTTTGTGGTTTGTATGTGAGAAATACCATTCAAGATGGACAGGAGGAGAAAATTATAGGATGCTAGCAGTCTTATGAAGGGGCAAGAAAAAATTTACAGGACAAGATCTGTGCATTGTTTCTCTGCTTTCCTACATCTGGAGCTGTATTAAGTTTTATGCCCTTCAAAAGACTTATATTTTAATATAGCAGAAGGATAAGAACAGTGATTAAGCTGAAAACAGTACGTGCCTGCTTTTAGTGTATGAATCCCATTAATAAGAAACCATTTACTTTTAAGTGCCAATATTTTCCATTTGTTGAAGGTTTGGTACTCCACAACTATATTGAAAACTACTTTTAGCAGAGTTTATGTATATGTTATTGGTCTGAACTAACTTCCACTGAAATGTTTAGGAGACTTTCTGAGGATTTTAATGGGAATTTGATCCATCCCTTTGTACCTAGTGTAAACATACATACTGGTAGGTATTTAACAGTTAAAAATAAGAAAGACCACAAGCTCTGGGAAATAGTTTTCAATCCACTGCCTCATCTCACTGTTATTACCACAGGGATTCTAGGTCAACATTAAACTGGAGACAGTTCTCTTGTTGTGATCTGAAATTCTCTTGGAAAAGGTTAATGGGGAGTAATAACTCTACCTGAGCCACACTTCCCCCCATCTATCTTTCTGTTCACATTTATACTAGGCTCATCACTGACACAGAAAGGGGGCAATGAAAAGTCTCAGATCTCTGAATCTCTGTGACTCAGGTATTGATCAAACTGCCTGCCACTTGAATGAAGTGGCACACATGTATGCAGACAGTCAGGTTTATAGAAAACTCCAGGAGTTTCCAGTCTACTTTATGGGAGTATTTAGGCCAAAGGCTTTTGAGATACGGAGTTTCCAAAGACATTTTTGGCAGCAGCAGCTTCAAGTCATTTTTCAGCAGTCTACGTGTATGTTAGATCTGTCTAGTCTACTGTTTTCCCTGAAGAGTTTAGGTTTTAGGTTTGTTCTACAAGGAAGCTTAAGCAATCAACTTCCCCTCCACTCCAGTGTTAGCTTGAGTTAAATCATTCCTTTTTTCACAGAGGATGTCCTGCACTTTCTCAATTCTCAAACTGTATGTAGGTCAAAACAAATTTGGTACCAAAGTTTTAACCAACTTGATTGATTTGGGAAAGGACACAGTAGAAAACAGTATGTTTATATTTTTGGTTGGTTGAATACATTGCTTATAGGTTTTCATTTTGTTGTAAATGATCATTTATAAATCTTGCAATTCTGTTTTTCTGATCTTAAAAACTTCCCTTGAAAAACACTCACTTTTTCAAAAACAGAGTGTTTACAAGTAGGGAATACAATACAACTTCATTACCTTGAATACTAAACTCCAGTAATACCCAAGATTTCTGCCCCCACCCTGAGAGAAAGTTTGCACAGCTCTAAATGTGATAAGTAATTTACAGTATTTCTGGATGATTGATCACAACTTTTTGCTTCAGAAACCCAATGAACTGGAATAAAAATATATGAATATTCATTTCTCAAAAATCCATAGCTTTGTATGAGGCCTTTAAAAAGCTATTACCATTCATATAACACCATAACCGACATTTATAAAATGTTATAGAAAACAGACATACAGGTAAATAGTCTGACCTAGTCAGTCATGTCATACTTTTAGATCCTTATGCTTTCCTTTTAATCCCATCTTTGTCTCAGAGACTTGGAGGAACAGAGGAAATAAATAGGTTTTCAGTTGAATGTTTCATCACAGTTATATATTATACAACAATTATTCTAGCAATTGCTTCTCAAGGTACTATCAAAAATTGTGTAAACTATGGAAAATGAGTGAATATAGAATATGAAATAGAATATTTTTAAGATCGCTGTCTCCAGCAAGAGACCAGCACTAGGCTGATTGTGAAAGAACCATAGAACTGCAAATACTATTTATAAGTTCCTGTTTGACATTTTGATTTCTTAAAAAAATTTAATTCAAAATAAAATAACAGAGAAAGGGGACATCTTATCATCCAACAGTCAACATTTCCAATCATACTCTTCCCTTTACACTGATTAAGGCCTACTAACATGACCCTAATTCACCCCTGCAAGCTCTAGTTAACTAGTCCAGGTAATGAATGAAACCCAATCAGGAGTAAATTTGGGTGAAGCTTGTTTCAAAAGCAAGAAATGACACAATAAAAGACTACATCTTTTATTTGTTTCCTTTCTGGGGGTTGGTGTGTCCCCCCCTGCCTTTAATTCTGACAAATTCTTAGGTTTCCCCTGTGAAAAAGGACTAATTCTCTGATGGTTTAAAAAAAAAAAAAAAAAAAAAAAAAGAAAGAAAAGAAAATCACCACAATATACAGAGCCATTTCAATTTTGAGTATGGAAAAAAGTCACTCCTGTGAACCACAGCAAAAAGAACATGGTTCACTGAAGCAGTGGGGCAGGAAGTTTGATGTCCTAATTCTCAACACAACAGATACCCTGACTTCTAGGGATGTATGCTGCAGAACAGTGCAAGTGCCTTAAAGTCAACTCATTGTTACCACACAGTCTAAATGTTCTCTTTTAGAAGCACACACAGCAGCAATGCAATCTCAAATCTTCTCAAAACATGAACTACATCTAGAGAATAAAAGGCGAGGACTGTCTTCTGGCTGTGAGATCCTGTGGCCTCTTTGCCTCCTGAGGCCTAAGACTCTCTAAATATCCATCTTTATGTTTCCCTGATACATAGGCTGAGCCCAAGCTGCCAACCAGCAACATGTAGGTAAAAATTAAGGACATCAAAGGTGGAGCCAACTTAGTCTTCTACTTTCAGGCACATGGAGATATCCAGGCCAGAAATAGGATCCCAGACCTTATTTTATTACAATCTAGTCCTTAAACATTAATCTCCAGTGGGAAATTAATCTGAAAATATTTCTGAAATTTCACTTCATTGTCTTAATTTTCCCCCTATACTCAGTTGTAATAATTTAAAATAAATTGTTATTGTAATTGAACTATTTCCCCTCCTCCAAATTGCACTGCTGGAATAATGTTGAAGTTATTTGATTATATATAAACATTACAAGTTATTAATATATAAATATATAAAAATAATAAAGGAGAGCTTGAGAATTCCTTTGTCTATCCTCTTACTTTAATCCCATGAAATGCACAGCCTAAGAAAATTCAGTTACCTGAAATTTCATATGTTTATAATTTTCTAAACTATGATGTTGATAAATACAAATCAGTGTCTATTTAGCCTATGATAGATAAAGAATTATATCACAGTATTTACACAGAGAATGAGGATGGAGAGATTAAATAGTAAAAAACCACAATTTTTTATAAAGACAGCACGAAAACGCTCAAATGATAAAACTTTACGGTCATAGAACAAAGGATATTAATAAAATTTATCTTGCTTCCATGAGTTCTGTTCATGAGAAACATGGAATATTGCATATGTAACCTGTTAGATGTCAGAAGATGAGACAATTTCTAACTCACAATGAAAAAAGAAAAAGAATTTAAAAACAGTCCAGATATCAGCCTTACTCAAAAGCAGGGAACCGTATGTGCACTACCTTCCAACTTGTCCATATTTTGGAAAAAAAGTCTTAAGACCCAATTCTAAGAGTCCTGCTCCTTTGTTACACGGCTTTCAGGAAATTATTGTAAGAAGCTTTATTTAGAGTTTCCCGAACTGTAAGTTACCATTTGTCTGTAGCTTAACTGTCCTATTCAGTAATTGAACTTTGCCAATCTTTTCCCTTTGAGCAATCATTCAAATTATAGAAATTGACAAATATATTTGTTGATGTCTGATACACATATTAAATGCTATTTTAGCAAACAAAAACAATAGTAGTTGTCACCATTTTCATCAGGCTTTGTCTCACCCACTAGTCTCCAGCCTCAAATATGTTACAAAAGGGCGAAGTCAGCAAACATCACATAACATAGCAAAGTTTGTCTATCGTTTCTTTGTTTTCTACCTCATCCTGGGCTAATCTAGTCAGATTTGGTAAATTTAGCCAAAGTCTCATTTATTTGGGCAGTGATTTAGGGCAGACTTCACACCATGACAATGTTTAAAATCAAATTTGCTACAACTTTTCTAATTGAAAATAAGCCAGCTAGCTATTAGATCAAGTTTCCTGATACTCCTTAAAAATAAGCATAATAAAATAAGATGTTGGTACTTTTGCACAGTCAGGACACCACACATACAGGTAGTTTAAGATTTTTATACAGCTAGTTTCATAAGAAACCTTTATAGCCTAGTCCAATTACATCACTAGAGACAAAATTAGGCAGAAGGGTTCACCCTATGTGGTGGGTTGACCTTGGCTGGGCGCCAGATGCCCACCAAAGCCGCTCTATCATTCCCCCTCCTCAGCTGGACAGGGGGGAGAAAATATAACAAAAGGCTCATGGGTCAAGATAAGGACAGTTTAATAAAGTGAAAGCAAAGGTCGTGCGTGAAAGCAAAGAAAAACAAATGATGTTATTCTCTACTTCCCATCAGCAGGAGATGTCTAGCTACTTCCTGGGAAGCAGGGCTTCAGTACGTGTAGTGGTTGCTCCGGAAGACAAAAATGCCTCCCCTTCCGTCTCCCTTAGCTTTTATATCTGAGCTAATGTCATATGGTATGGAATATCTGTTTGGTTAGTTTAGGTCAGCTGTCCTGGTTACGTCCCCTTCCAAGATCTTGCCCAGCCCCAACCTGCCATTGAGGGAGGGGGGCAAAAATGTTGGAGAGACAGCCTTGATGCTGTGCCAGCACTGCTCAGCAGTAGCCAAAACACTGGTGTGTTATCAACACCTTTCTAGCTACCAATGCAGAGCACAGCACTAGGAGGGCTGCTATGGGGAGAATTAACTCCATCTCAGCCAGACCCAGTACACCCTAGTTTGTCCCAAAACTGTCAGCTATGAGGTAAAATAAGAAATTACACATATAAACAAAATCAAGCTAGTGTAAGATAGCCTTCGGGTGTTTGTGATCAATTCTTCCATTTGGGGTTGGAGCCTTCACCACATCACTTAATGTCTATTTATCCTTAGTGTTCTACTTTCATTGTGGACTCCTCTGTCCTCCTACCTTAAGGTGACAAGTATGCAATGCTACATTCCTCGGCTGCCTAAGTTTGAGTATTTCCCAACAGCAACTGCTTTAATGTTTGACCATTAGGGGAAAAAAAAAAAAAAAAAAAAGTTGGCATATCAGTTATGCATTGTTTAGGATATATATTATAGCAGCACAGGGAAAAAATAGATATGTGGTGTGATAGGTGCTCCATGCAACACTGAAGGAAGAAACAACATCAGTTTTCTAAGTCTTAGCCTGAATGGAGGGGAGGTAAGAAAATGTAGCACTATCGCTCAGCATGAAACAACAGATTTTGGCACAAAAGTACCCCCAATATGGGCAAAGTTTCAATCTTGTTCATTTTGATAGATATCACAGAAAACAACTTTTCAATTAAATAAGGAGATAGCTTTAAAAGAGCAAAAGAGGAAGCTTAATCAGGACAAATAGTTTGGCAAGAAGCATAAAAAGTGATTTTAAAATATACAAAAGTTGAAGGCAGATTCTGGCGGTGGGTGTGAGATATTTTTTAGTACTCTGCTGCATGATAGAGTGCTATGAATGCGTTACACTGTTCTCCTTATTGATATATTTTTCCAAATTCAAAGCAGCTTCATTTTCCAATAAATTATTTCAAAGTTCCATAGATTGTAAATTTAAAAAGTGCTGACACAACTCAAATTCTGCAACAACTTTACATGTCACTGTGAAAGTTTTATCTACCAAGAAAATAAATCAGTTAACTACAACAGCCAATAGGCAACTACCCCTAAAATTAAAAATTTCATTCATATTTATGACCTATCTATTTTAAGTTTTTACCCACAGAATAGTTGATAAATCAGTTTTATTTATTTTCATAAGTCTACAGACTGTTTTCTCTTAACTTTCAGTTTGTTAAACTAAACATGTAGTTTAAATTAGTATATTAAAAGGACCATTCTTATAGCCTATATTTCCATATGTATTTGAATATTCACTCAATTTAGTTAGTCTTCTATAAACTATATCAGAACTATTTCAGCAATGATTTTTTTTTTCAGCCTTAACTTTCAAAATGTATTTAAGTTCCTTCCCAGCTCTTTGGTTCATAGTTATATCTAGTTATACTAAAAAAACCCCAAACTCTAACCTCTTCCAAAAAATCTGTTTACATTAGTGATTTGACTATAGTAGTTGTTAAATTCTAAAGAATCTATAACACGTATGCTTTTCTGAGCAGAATTAGAAGTGATATTTAGTTCTACTATAAAATGCATTCTCACCTATACTAAATCTCATTTTAATACCTCATTATATTTAATAAAGAAAATGTAATTTTAAATAGGTTCCGGGCATCTTCAATACTAGTGCAAATGGATTTTACCCATGTAATGAGATTTGCCTGTTTCCTCTTTCTGAGAGGGAATTTTTTTCCTCTAATACTCAATAACATAAAAGAGATCCAGTCACCTTGTTGTCAAAATGCTATATAGCCATTGTAGCAAATAACTTAGGCTTTCTACTGTCTCTCTTAGGATATTGATCTAAGAATGATTTAATCATCATTTACCTCCCAGATTATTAAGCATCTAAACTGTCAGAAGTTCAGAAACAAACAAAAAACCCCAGATAATCCTACCTTTGGCAGCATGCTGCTCCAGCTCCTGTTCAACCCATGCAGGCTCCCTAAACAAGACAGAAAAGGAATTTTTACATTTTAAATATGCTAAATCTTCCCCAAAGCTTTCCAGTTCTCAGCTTCCTCTTTTTATAATCCACACTTCTGGCAGTGTGTAGATTTTAAATGACTTTGTGATATTGCTTGTATTCCCAGTAATAACTCTTCATATCCGCTTTAAGTATTATGGGATTTCAGCACTTATTTATGGGTGACATATCTTGCAAAAGAGAAAAAAAAATAGAGCTCTCAGAAACTTTGTTACCTTGGAGTTCTCTTCCTGATGGCTGTATTATCTGCTACCATAAACTATCTTAAAGTCGTCCACTGTAAACTACAATCTGAAAAGAGTGAAAACTTTTTGCCAAGCAGCTTGGGACTTGTTATAACATGAAAGTAACTCCCTGACAGTTTCATTGGGACAGAGTGAATCCATTTAGTCTGATTGATTCTGGGTTTAGTTAAAAGTATATCACAATCATTCGTATGTGCTCTACTGCATTTTTTATTTACCTGAACAAATACATAGCACATCAATTTATGCATTTTTCTAAACACCTAGCTACTCTGATTGCTATTGCTTAAGTTCTGCTATTATGAAGAAAGAATTTTGCAATTGGAAATCACCACTGAGAAGTTGAAAACATAAAAGACACACAGTGAACAGACCTTCACTTTCATTGGGAGAGATACTCATTTGCTTCATTTGCACCAGAAGTCCCACTGAGGCAAATATCAGAAGCAGAATGATTTGTACTCTTTTTAAAAATATATATCTTCTTTTGTAAACATGTACGCAATCCATCAAGGAACAGATAAGACATGATAGATTCCTATGACTATATTGATTTGTTTGGGTTACAAATGCCAAGCAAATCACTGATGAGATTAGTGAAATTAAATAAAATATCAAATGCTGGTTTTACTTATTTTTTTGCGTACAATGTTCTTAGCCAAAGACACTATGCTATACGCCTGTGAACGGAGAAACAAATACTTTCAGTGAATACACATAGTATGGAGAATGGACAGCTGCACAGAGAAGGCAGAAAGCTGCTTAATTACTAGAAACGAGTGTTGAGTCCCTATCAAGGAGTCTTGAAAGGAGAATAATATGCTTTTAAGTTCAAGGACAAGTAGTAACAAATTATGTCAATCCAAATACTGATCTATTTCAGCCCCTTGGCATCTTCTGTTTTACTTCGGTTTCTAAATGAAGACACAAACACCTGTTCTTGCAGCAGGTGGTATTTGTTTATTATAGCTCTTCCTGCTGAGTTTTAATCAGCCTGCAGCTGCAGAATCCAGGGTAAGTAACAGTTTATAATACCAGATTTTCATATATCAGCAGTATTGGTCCAGAAAAAAAATTTCATACTTCATTTCCATCATATGTTACCAATCATGTAATTTCCTTCTCACACTCCAAGTTGCTAATTAAAGAGTGAATTCATTTATAATGCTAGTAAATGAAGTTTTGAACATTGTGCCCTGAGGGTGATACTCGATTATGTTCTCCTATTGCAAAGTCTCCAATTTTTGGAAGACGATTCCCAAACCTCTGCCAATTTGTACTCTTGCCATTCTTTACTTAGAGAAGTATTGTTCAGGGAGAATCAAGAAGCTTAAAAAAAAAGTCAAGGAACAAATTAACAATATGTAAATCCCTCCATTCAGATGCAATTGAAATAAGAAAAAGGTACTCATGGGACAGGAGAAGTAGGGTAAAAACTTTCTATGCAGGACTATAGGGTGAGAACACTGAAGCAATTATATGGAGGCATTATTAAGAAAGTGTTCCTATATATTGAAATACATTTAAAAGTTTTGAACCTTACTAAATATGTCTTCTATTCATGATCAGCATGTAATGTTACTTAGTTATATTTATTGTTATTATTAGAATGAAGTCATTGTCTTCAGACTGCTAGATGCTGTGCAAAAATGTTATACTAATTTTGCTTAGAATTAAAGCAACTATTCAATAAGACTTACAGAATACAAGAATTTGTTTAAAAAAGGAAGATAAGGGTTAAAAAAGTGAGATTTTACTGCGTGGAATGATGGATAATTGCCTCAGTGCATCAGTTCAACTTTTAAGTTTCTGTATTTTTAATTGCAACTGAAGTTTTAAGGAAGAAGTTAAAAAAAAGCAAAAAAAAAGCCTTAGTTTGGGTGTTTGAGAACTCCTTTTAGGAGGAGAAAAGGAAGAAAGTACACCAGTTAAATACCAAATAGACTGAATACAAGAAAAATCTCGTGCAGATAAAATTGCATTCCTAGTCTTAAGTTGGGCTTCTGTTATCAAGAAAAGAAAGCTTTAATGTCTTCTACCAAAGTGAGATATGACTATACCATGTAAGGAGTTTCTACTTCTGTAATTGGCATTTTACAGCTGTAAAGATTAATTTCTTCAAACAGATGACATAATATCCCTGTATTCAAAGAAATCAGACTGACAACACAACATATGGTAAATATAACATGAGAAAGGCAGAGGAATGTCATGACATTGTAAGGCTTACATGCATGTGTATGGTTCAGTTTTTCAGCGGTAAACTCAGGCCTTGTAAAATTGCCCAGATGAAGCTGAAGGATGAAATATCATATAACCCTGTGATGTTTCATAGAGTGTGTTGTGTTTTGATATCATCTCACAGGCTAATCCATGGTATGCTTAGAAAGGCAAACACTATCTTACTTCATATCACAGAAACATGAGATACAGAACACATTGGAAAACAACCTATAAGCTGAGATTCACCCTCATAGTCAAGGTGTACCTACAAAAGTTTTCTGAATTCAGATCAAAAATGTGGGTTTTAAGCAGGTTTTCTCATAGTTCCTACTTACTGGGTTTGGCTCTCAGTTTTAGAATAAACAAACTAGATTCCTTCCAGATGCAACTAAACTGATAGATATGCTCCAGAAGCACATATAATGATCACAGGTATTCAGCTACTTAAACTAGCCTGAAGTAAAATCCTCTGAATTACACCCAGTGCAGACGTTAGTTTTCAGTAGCAACAGAATCTCTTCTACTGTTGGAGGTAATTCAAATGAACCTAGCCGAACACACTTTTTGATCACTGGTCTTGATACTGATAATCAAAGACCATAAGAACTGGTCTGTGTTATACCAACAATCCCCATCTCCAACAAGAAGGGGGACATTGTGTCTCTGTCTACTTCCCTTTGACCAGTATGAGGGAATAGCTTGTGGAGTAGTCTTAATGGCCTTTCTCTCTCTTTCACTCTCACTTCACTCCAGGAGGAGGTCGCTGGAAAGAAATCACTATTTCTACCACCACCAGGAACATATCCAACCCTGCTAACTTGGTCAGCAGCAGCCAAGGAGCTTTGGAGGACCAGAGTTGCATAGAACACCATCTCCCACCCTGCAGTTCATTATGGCCTATCCTTACCTGAAGAGATGCTTCAGCTGTCCTCAAAGTTTCTCTTGCACTACTTAGGATCATAGAATCATAGTTTGGGTTGGAAGGGACCTTTAAAGGTCATCTAGTCCAAGCCCCCTGCAATGAGAAGGGACATCCTCAACTAGATCAGGTTGCTCAGAGCCTTGTCCAGCCTCCCCTTGAATGGAATATTGCATATGTAACCTGTTAGATGTCAGAAGATGAGACAATTTCTAACTCACAATGAAAAAAGAAAAAGAATTTAAAAACAGTCCAGATATCAGCCTTACTCAAAAGCAGGGAACCGTATGTGCACTACCTTCCAACTTGTCCATATTTTGGAAAAAAAGTCTTAAGACCCAATTCTAAGAGTCCTGCTCCTTTGTTACACGGCTTTCAGGAAATTATTGTAAGAAGCTTTATTTAGAGTTTCCCGAACTGTAAGTTACCATTTGTCTGTAGCTTAACTGTCCTATTCAGTAATTGAACTTTGCCAATCTTTTCCCTTTGAGCAATCATTCAAATTATAGAAATTGACAAATATATTTGTTGATGTCTGATACACATATTAAATGCTATTTTAGCAAACAAAAACAATAGTAGTTTTACCCAGTATACACTGACTGGATAAGACTAACACTTCTGTTTTATAGGTTGTAGTTCCACGCCAAAGACTTAATTAATCCTTTCTATCAAGGTGAACTAAAAGGGGACAGTAAGAAACTAATAAACTTTGTACTGTGAAAGAAATTGCTTCTTGGAAGTAACTTCTCTGTTACTTCCTTAAAACATTTCTTCATAACCATATTAAAATATACCATATCATAATTTAATTACCTTATAAAACAATTTATATTTTTATCACTAAAATTTAAGTTCATGAATGGCCCACAGTCAAAAACTATTCTGTCAGTCACTCTTTTAACATATTTCCCTCATGCATTATTTTAGCCGAGAAACAAGGTCAGTGTATACCAAATATGCCCACAATTTAACTACCTGTGCCAAACAGCCACCTTAGGCCAAAAGAATTTGTAGTTAGCTAGATAACGCAGAGGGCTCGTCTCCTCTGCCTGAATTTCCACAAAGCTAAAAATAGCTTAATTTTGCCAAAACATTGTGGTCTTTTGTTAGCACATTGCTTTGCTATGTAACTCATTTCAGTGACTTAAAGGCCATCTATCCTTTCAGATACACATATAATTAAGATATATGTGAAATGAGAAAGATACATGTATATATTAATATCTATGCCTGCATTGTCTAACATGCTTACAGATATCAGCAATTATCCTCAATTTTGTAAAAATACCTCTTCAGTTTCAGTTATTATAATCTAATTTTAATTGTAGAGAAGAGGAAATGTGATCATAAAAGGTTAAATATGGCCCTCCATTGGGTAGAAGTACCAACGTCACATTTCATTTCTCAATGGAGGAAGTCAGTGGGATTATCAGATGACAGGGGGGTTGGAACTAGATGATCTTTAAGGTCCCTTCCAGGCAAACCATTCTATGATTCATTCTCTACTACCTATTAGCATAAGCGTAATCTTCTTCTAAATTTCATACATAAACAGGAAGCAATATCCATCAAAGCCCTTGAAATTTTATGCCACTGCAGTCATCCCATGCCATTTCAGCCTTTTCAGGAAACATATACCGCTGTTAAAAGGCCAAGTGAACACAATCAGTGCTTCAGGACAGATTCCAACACAAAAGAAATTCAGAGGCTCAACAAAAGGATTGTCTGGAAACATACTTAAGCCTTCCATAGGGAGAATACAGTCCATTGGATTCCACTTAAAATGAAAATAAATTATTATAAAATCATAGAATAGTTTGGGTTGGAAGGGACCTTTAAAGGTCATCTAGTCCAAGCCCCCTGCAATGAGAAGGGACATCTTCAACTAGATCAGGTTGCTCAGAGCCTTGTCCAGCCTCCCCTTGAATGCTTCCAGGGATGGGGCATCTACCACCCCTCCAGGCAGCCTGTTCCAGTGTTTCACCAGCTTCACTGTAAAAATTTCTTCCTTAGATCTAGTCTGAATCTACCCTCTTTTAGTTTAAAGCCATTACCCTTTTGTCTTATTGCAACAGGCCCTGATAAAAAGTTCGTCCCCATCTTTCTTATAAGCCCCCTTTAAGTATTGAAAGGCTGCTATGAGGTTTCCTTGGAGCCTTCTCTTCTCCAGGCTGAACAACCCCAACTCTCTCAGCCTGTCTTCATAGGAGAGGTGTTCCAGCCCTCTGATCATTTTTGCAGCCCTCCTCTGGACTCACTCCAACAGGTCCATGTCTTTCCTGTACTGAGGACTCCAGAGCTGGACGCAGTACTGCAGGTGGGGTCTCACCAGAGTGGAGTAGAGGGGCAGAGTCACCTCCCTCAACCTGCTGGCCACAGTTCTTTTGATGCAGCCCAGGATACGGTTGGCCTTCTGGGCTGTAAGCTCATGTTGTCGGCTCATGTCCAGCTTTTCATCCACCAGTACCCCCAAGTCCTTCTCCTCAGGGCTGCTCTCAGTCCCTTTGTCCCCCAGCCTGTATTGATACCGAGGGTTGCCCCGACCCAGGTGCACTTGGCCTTGTTGAACCTTATGAGGTTCACATGGGTCCACTTCTTGAGCTTGTCCAGGTCCCTCTGGATGGCATCCCATCCCTCAGGCGTGTCAATTGCACCACTCACTTTGGTGTCATCTGCGAACTTGCTGAGGGTGCACTCGATCCCACTATGTCATTGATGAAGATTAAACAATACTGGTCCCAATACAGACCCCTGAGGGACACCACTTATCACTGATCTCCATCTAGGCATTGAGCTGTTGACCACTACTCTGGTTGCAACCATCCAGCCAGTTCCTCATCCACCAAACAGTCCATCCATCAAATCCATTTCTCCACTTTAGAGAGAAGGATGTTGTGGAGGACTGTGTCAAAGGCGTTACAGAAGTCCAGATAGATGACATCCGTAGCTCTTCCCTTGTCCACTGATGTAGTCACTCCATGTTTTAGTTACTGCTGAGCAGTGTTTACACAGAGTCAAGGCCTTTTCTGCTTCTCGCACCACTCCACCAGTGAGCAGGCTGGGGGTGCACAAATTGGGAGGAGACGCAGCTGGGACAGCTGACCCCAAGTGACAAAAGGGATATTCCAGACCATAGGACATCATGCTCAGCTTATAAAGCTGGGGGAAGAAGAAGGAAGGGGGGATGTTTGTAGTTATGGCAATTGACTTCCCAAGTAACCGTTAGGCGTGATGGAGCCCTGCTTTCCTGGAGATGGCTGAACACCTGCCTGCTGATAGAAAGTAGTGAATGAATTCTTTGTTTTGCTTTGCTTCTGTGTGCAGCTTTTGCTTTACTTATTAAACTGACTGTATCTCAGCCCACCAGTTTTTTCACTTTTACCCTTCTGATTGTCTCTCCCATCCCACTGACAGGGAGGTGAGTGAGAGGCTGCATGGTGCTTAGTTGCCAGCAGGGGTTAAACCACGACAGAGGGTGTGTATGCACACATGCACACAAATAACCATATGTGCAGATATAATTATGGGGATTAGTTATGAAAAAGTATTTAGAAATGTGTAGGTGCTTATTAATGTTTTGAAAGTGTCTAGTATTGCAGTTTCTGTTAAATTGCATATTGATTCTGAGTGTAATTCACTGATTGTTTTATGGACAATATGCAGTTAACCAACAATAAACCACTTTGATTCTGATCTGATAAAAACTGAGTTTTAAGCAGTTTTTTTGCTGTGATACCTCATCAAATGAATAAATTTGATTGGAGTTCTATATTGTTGATCATTGTAACAGATTGGGTACTGTGATCTAGAAACTCATACATAATAAATAACTCTTTACACATTGTTCCCCACTCAGACTCACGTACCGTGTATTTTAATCAGTGGGGAAAAAAAACATTGGAGACCAACCATTTTCTCTTTTTCATACCAAATCCTGAGATTCTGAAAGAATGCTAAGAACATACATTTACACTATGTTTTATAAAAGCTTATAAAATAAAAAATTCCATCCTCCTCACACTCTTCCCCTGCTCCAGCATGGGATCTCTCCCACAGAAGACAGTCCTTCATGAACTTCTTAAACATGGGTCCTTCCCACAGGCTTTGGTTCTCCAAGAACTGCTCCAGCGTGGGTTCTTTACATGGAGTTCAGTCATCCAAGAACAGACTGCTCCAGCGTGGCTTCCCCGTGGGGTCAGAGTTCCTGACAGGAGGCTGCTCCAGCGAGGGCTCTCCATGGGGTCACAGCTTCCTTTGGGCTGCATCCACCTGCTCCATTGTGGGGTCCTCTAAGGGCTTCAGTGTGGCTATCTGCTCCACTGTGGACCTCTGTGGGCTGCAGGGGATAACCTGTGTCACCATGGTCTTCACCACGGGCTGCAGAGGAATCTCTGCTCTGGTGCCTGGAGCACCTCCTCCCCCTCTTTCTTCAATGACCTGGGGGTCTGTAGAGTTCTTTCTCTCACATATACTCACTCCTCTCTTCCAGCTGCTGTGGCACAGTACTTTTTTACCCTTTCTTAAATATGTGTTCACAGAGGCACCACCAGCTTTGCTGATGGGCTTAGCTTTGGCTAGTGTTGGGTGCATTTTGGAGAAATGGCTCTCTGCAACACAGGGACAACTTCTGATCTATTCTCACAGAAGCCACCCCCACAGCTCCCCTACTGTCATGACCCACTCAGAAGAGGAGGGTGAGTGACTCAGGTTCACAAATCCCTAGTGGCATGGACTAAGGTGAGACAACTCTCAAGGTCCATATACAAACATTTATTAGATTCCCATAGTGATTAATATATGTCTTAAACTAGGTTTTCCGATAATTGGTTAGGTATATAACAAATTATGGCAAGCAGTAAGGTACGCCTTGCATTACTTAACAACTCTAAGAGAAAAGAGAAACAGAGGGAAAGAGAGGGATGAGGGGAGAGAGAGAGATAAAGAGATCACCAGTCCTGGTTCCAGCATTGGTCCAGCCAGTGGAGGGCTTCTGGTTTGTAAGAGTGCTCTTCTGCAGAATCCCACTTTTCCTTCTTCTTCAGTGGCACCTATCTTCCCCCTTTATCTTCCCCATATCAGTAAGACCCGCCCTCCTGCTAAGGCGGCAGCTCTGTTTCAGGTTCTCCCTCCTTCCCCCAGATGATGTGTAGTATGATTTGGGTTGAGAGAGGGGTGCTGTAGTCACATATGTTTAGCGTGAGCTCTGTAATCTTCATTAGCATATGCAGGGTTGTCAACTGTAATATGCATTTCGCAGATAATGAGGCAGAGGTCATTCATCAGACAGGATGGCCCCGAAAACAGAGAGTTAACAAGCTTACAAGTTGCACCAGGGCAGAACCCTCCAGTCTCCACAGGGCTTCCTCCCCCAGCCCCATCCTTTGCTATTCCTCCTACATGGGTCAAGTGTCAGCCTTATCAGTTCATTGAGCACCAGGCCTGCATTATTCCATTCAGGGTACTTGCAAGTGTTTGAGACATTCTTCGGAAAGGCTTGGAGGGCCTCCACCCCCCTCCCTCCTTATCTTTACCAAGTTTTGTTTCTTGCCATTGTTCATGCTTCCCTCAGGCTGATTCTCTCAATCTGTTTTCCGGGAGTTACAAGCCATCTCCTACACCTACTTGCTACCAAAACTTTGTCACTTAAAACCAATACAAGGTATGTGGCAGTGTGTGCTAATATTTGACATGAAACAAACTCTGAAAAGCCAACGTTCCAATGGAAGTGCTTGTTTATAGTTCCTGTTAATGCAGCATCATGAGTACAGTATCATGGTATATAGCAATTTAACCATCTTCATTTAGTTTGAAGTTCTGCTCTTTGCAGAAATTTCCACTCCTATTTTGTCAGTGTGGTTTCTCTCAAGTCAGGTGTTGGGGTTTTTGTTTTGTTTTGGTTTGTTTTTTAAAGCTTCATTGTGCTTTTTATTGTATTTCTTAGATGTGAAGAACTTTAATATCCTGAGCCTTGACCACCAGAAGTATTTTAAAGGAGAGCAAATAAAGAATAGATATGTGGCTTTTAATTATACACCAAATTAGAACAAGTGCTATCAAGGACACAGTCATTTCAAGCATCTCTTGAGAGAAGAATGTCAATGATCAATACAGTCTTTCCTCTGTGAAGGGAATGGGGAGGGTAAAAAAGACAGAATTTAAGTCTTTTAGTCTTTCTTTTGTTTAGCCATTCTTTAGTCATTCTTTTGTACTTCCTGGTGGGAAAAATAGTAATTGTTCCAGTTTAAAGTATTAAAAATAGACATTTGTAAAGTGTTTTCACTAATTATGACATGCTAACACCATTTCTTTAAAGTTATGCAGTTAGGTTTTTATTTTTATAAAAAATGTCATCCTGATCCAAGGTATCACCATGCTGAAAGGTTAGACCTGTACTAAGAATACTGCATAGAGACACAGAAAGCATTGCAAATTAATTCGTCATTTAGCTTTTGCTTCTGCTTTTCATCATAGATGAAACAGACATGGTGAACATTTTTATCCTTTCTACTATCTTTAAGGCATAACAAGAACCTCACACAATAAAGGGTCATGTGAATAGGCACTAACAGAAACAGTATTTGTCCTAGGAGTGCTTGCCTTCCTAAGTTGAAATTTATAGTTCATTTTGCTATTGAACTCATAATATTAAATATTAACCCCTACTATTAAATACTGTATATTGCCGCCCCCAAAAAGTTCATGCTAGAGCTGGTCCAAAAGCCTGAGCCAGAAAATTGTTAGAAACCAGGAAAGGATCATGGGAAAACATCACCGAATTTTTTATGTTAAGATCTGTCTTAGACAACCTCTGTTGATTGTTTCTGAAAACATTGTACTGGGTCACAGGCACTTCAGTCATTCTTAGAACTGGTGTCAGTTCCTCTTTAAAATCCAATAGCTTAAGAAGTTCCAGTCTGGGATGGATCCAAGAACTAGTAAAATGTCGAGATATCTGCTTGTCTGTTAAAACAAATAAGTGCAAAGCATACTAGAAGACTTGGAGCTGTAGCCTTGAAAGCACCTGGGAAAACTGAGTGGTTTTGAAGAAAAGCTTGGATCAAGGTTCTCACGCAACTGAATTCTGGCAATTGCAACACTTCCCAAGCACATGGAAAATGAGTGCCACGCAGAAGCAGACTATGCAGCAGAGCTGTCTGTTAGCAGAGAGCAGCAGAGCTGCTATTAGCAGACCCTTAGCAGATTGCTTTGTGGAAGTCTTTGCTTCAGAAAATTAATTGAAATGAAAATTCAATGAGAGTGTGTGTGTGTATACGTGTATATAATTTTATACATATAAAGATAAATACATAAGAAATTATATGTAGAGAGATATATAAAACACTACAGAGATACTCTTATTGCAGTAAATACATCTCTAGTAGTTAGTTGTTTTGTTTGAGTCACCTTGACCAGATTTACAACAACTTTTAAGACAAGGTCTTGAAGACACTGGCCACAATATACTGCACAGCATGCATCATCCAACATGTCCTCTCCAGTAACCCAGTTCTTATAAAACACTGCTTAAAACCCCCCAGACTTGAACCAAATCCAGGTCATGATGCATTGTCTTTGCTATATTAATTAGCACCAGTTCAAAGTTCTAATTTAACTTCATTAACTTAGAAATAATAATTCCCTTAAAGGATGGTATGAGCTACTCGTGATTAAACAAATCCTTAAGAAGCTGAGATCCTTTTGAAAGGGTTATAGACAGTCTGAGCCCTAGTTGTGCAAAAATATAAAATACTTGACTCTAAATAAGTGATATTATCAAAATGGAATCTCAAGAATTCTTGCTGAAATTATGCCAGATGAATAAGTCTAGACCACTGCCCCAATTTGAAGTCCCATGAGACATAGCAATATTCAGGGGAGTCTGAAGAAAAAATCATTAAAAAATTGTTTAACTTGCACTTTAGAAAACATTCTGATCTATAGCATGGTTATTTTTATTAAGCTGGATAGCATTCCAAATAGCCTTGAATATCAGATAAAGACCCAAATATAAAATTTGGGAAAAGTAAAGGATCTTTGGCACATTATAACAGTCCAGTCTGTTCTCCTTTATAAGCCATAAAACTTCATCTTGAATTTCTCAATTAAGTCAGAATTTGCTTCAACAACAACCCATCTTCCAGAAATATTTAAGTGATAGATTTATAATTAAACTATCAAAGTGGCATGCAGCTAAGACTTAGATGGCAATTTTATGAACAGTAACATATTCCAAATCACCTTCCTCTCTCAAGCCCAAATAACTATATATCATGGTCACTTTTAGTTGAGTCTCAGGAGGGGTTTTAAATCAGTCATGCAGAGCTATCCTGTAATAATTCAGCTGTTCTATAACTGTGCACCTGAAAGGCTGCAATGCCTACAAACTGTATGCTTTCACGTTTTGTTTGAAAGTTAAATATGTTGGTGTCCTTTAAACTTCTGTTTTCTTACTTTCAGCCCAGCAATCTCACTTCTGCATGTGCAAGAGAACTCACTAGTTTTTCTGTGCACACCCCAAAAATCAGCTTCACAGGTGTCTTCTATATACAGATGCTAAATCACTGCATGGTAAGCTGAGCAATGAGTAACAAAGGAAGTCATACTGCATAAAATTCTGTAAGTCTAAGACAATAACTATGCCATATAACATCTCCTTAATGAGAAAGTAGGCTACAGTCTTTCACACTTCTTGCCCTTGGCTTATGCATCCACATTAACGTATAATTTCTACTTTGTTCACACCACACAAAGTTTAGAAACTTCCAGAAAGAAGCCCAGCTGATTCATCTATTTAACACCAATGAACAGAATTTCCTAAACTGATAGGATGGGATCCCTGGTGAGATGTGGATTGGCACAGGAGAGTTGATCTTTCTCTGATTTTTCAGACCTTTGTAAAGATTTTTGGTGCAAAATCTTTGCAGTGCCTCATGGGACTCTGAGGCAAACCTCACATATATGCTTGAAAATGATTCTATATTCACACAGCATGAATGAGCAAAAGATTTGGACTTAAGTGCAAACCAGACCTTAATGCATGCTCAAAGTAATAGAGATGTGACTAGGGTGAGCTAGAAAAAGCTTGACACCCCTTGAATCTCCAAATTCTACAGAGCAAGGAAAGAGGAGCATTAAAACTATGCAACCAAAAAGTCACAGATTTATTCTGCATTCAGTAAAAGCACCAGGTAGGTTCTGGTCCAGCATTTTAAGAAAACCTCTGGATTTAGCATAGTCATCCATTTCAATAACAGAGGTGGAGTGATATTGTGCCCACCTGCCCCCATTCCACCTGTAAAATACCACACTGCATTTAACAGAAGTCTAGACTTCATATTAAGAAAAAACATCTCCATTTCATAAGTCATTGTTTCCTTACTCCCAAGGAGTACATTGTAATCCATAGTCTACAGACACTTCAAAAATCAATATGTTTTAAGACTTAAAGAATATTACTTATAAAGTGCTGTGGTAGGTTGACCCTGGTTGGACGCCAGGTGCCACCAAAGCCATTCTATCACTCCCCCCCAATCATCTGGACAGGGGAGAGAAAATATAACAAAGGGCTTGTGGGTTGAGATAAGGACAGGGAGAGATCACTCAACCAATTACGATCATGGGCAAAACAGACTCAACTTGGGGAAAATTAACTTAATTTATTGCCAGTCAACCAGACTAGGGTAATGTGAAATAAAAACAAGTCTTAAAACACCTTCCCCCCACCCCAGCTTCTTCCCAGGCACAGCTTCACTCCCGAATTCTCTACCTACCCCCCCCAGCGGCACAGAGGGATGGGGAATGGCAGTTACAATCAGTCCATCACATGTTGTTTTCTGCCATTTCATCCTCTTCAGGGGCAGGACTCCTCACACTCTTCCCCTGCTCCAGTGTGGGGTCCCACCCACGGGAGGCAGTCCTTCATGAACTTCTCCAACATGGGTCCTTCCCATGGGCTGCCGTTCTTCATGAACTGCTCCAGCATGGGTCCCTTCCATGGGGTGCAGTCCTTCAGGAGCACAATGCTCCAGTGTGGGTCCCCCACAGGGTCACAAGTCCTGCCAGAAAACCTGCTCCATGGGCTCCTCTCTCCACAGATCCGCAGGTCCTGCCAGGAGCCTGCTCCAGCGCGGGGTTCCCATGGGGTCACAGCCTCCTTCGGGCACACAGCTGCTCTGGCATGGGGTCCTCCATGGGCTGTAGGTGGATACCTGCTCCACCGTAGACGTCCATGGGCTGCAGGGGAATCTCTGCTCTGGCACCTGGAGCACTTCCTCCCCCTCCTTCTTCACTGACCTGGGGGTCTGCCAGGTTGTTTCTCTTACATGTTCTCACTCCTCTCTCCAGCTGCCATTTCTGTGCCCACTGCAATTTTTTTTCCCTTCTTAAATATGTTATCCCAGAGCCACTACCACTATCGCTGATGGGCTTGGCCTTGGCTGGCGATGGCTCCATCTTAGAGCTGGCTGGCATTGGCTCTGTCGGACATAGGGGAAGCTTCTAGCAGCTTCTCACAGAAGCCACCCCTGTAACCCCCCCGCTACTAAAACCTTGCCATGCAAACCCAATGCAAGTGCATAACATTTAATTCTGAAAATATATTTCTTTAACCTATTTTTTTTTTGGCAGGAGTATAAATACATCTATATCTGCTATGAAGTTGGACACGAGTTTCTTAAGTGCTTTCTAAAGCCATTTGATCTCTTAAGTGCCAAGATAATTGTAGTGAAAATCTAAAACATATTGTCAATGGTGTTGCACCAGAGAGGAACAATAGCATAGTGATTTTGTTAAGAAGGGTAATAGTGATTCTTTTAACAACTATGGCAATGTGCAATGAAGAAATATTTATTGGTTTCTCCTTACTCACTTGAGACTTCATCCTGAAGAGACTGGGATCAAATTAATCCACTTGAAAAAAAATATTAAAATCCCTCTAAAATAAAGACTGCAACAAAATGTTTTTTTATTCTTTATTTACTTTAAACACAACAAGCCTATGCAGCTAGAGTTATTTTTCTGTGTTTTTTTCCGTACTTGTTATATTGGAAAGCACGGTGTGTGTTAAAGCCATGACTAAATTGTAATGGTTCTCTACATTGTTATATAACACTGAAGAGTCAGGCACTTTCATATCTTTTTTTTTTTTTTTTTTTAATTAACTGGAATTAGCAGTTCAAATGCTTTTCAGCAGGTCATTGCTGGGTCAACATATCTGAGGACACAGGTTTAAAGATGGTTGAGCAATTACATTAGTTTTCTTTAACCACAACAGACATTTATATTAAGTGGTTTAAGTATTGTTAATTAGTCTCAGCATTTCCATATGAAAATAAAAATACCACTTGACATTTCTAGAGCACCGCCTGCTTGTGGATTTCAGTGTGATCCAGCAAAAACAAATTTCTTTAGAATCTGAAGTTCCACAGTTGCTTAGTACAACAGGTCCATTTTTTTCCTACTTGTCAGACTGAAAGCCACCATAGAATCATCTCAGGGACATTATTAGCCTTCATATTGGAATAATCTTGCTCTTTACGTCCCTCTCTATTTTAATCACATTCTTTCTGGACAAGAGTTGTTTCTACTTGGCTGATGGGTGACACATGAGTTTGATGCTCAGTTACTTTATTAGCTCCTTCCTGACTCTGCGTTTGAGGATGGTGTGATTTAATCAGAGAATTATGATTATATACTTCAGTGTTATTTGAGCTTTCAGGACAGAGTTGTGTTGCAAAAAAAAAAAAAGAAGTGAAAACTTCCTGATTGCTTTTCATGTGTGGAGACTTAAAGTGACTTCATTCATTAATAAAAGGAAATCAATTAATAGCATATTTCCATACATTCTGTATGGTACGTTTAAATATTTTGATGGTTTTAATATTTTGTACCAGCCATGGAAACTGTTTTGCTGCTAGGTGACTGTAAAAGTGAGATTTGGTAAATAATTATTAGAAATCTTATACTAACACTGTGATTGAAACAATAGACAAAAGTATAGCCAAGCAGTTAACTAGTAGAGGTAGTTACTCATAAGTTTTGCGGTTCTTTGCTCTTATGACTAGATGTTCCTGTACACTAGATGAGAGCAATGTTGAAACTGACCACGTGATTGAAAATGCGTTAAGCTTCAAGATCAAAGAACAAGGACAAGGATAAAGACTTCAAGGACAGCCAACAAGAACTTCAAATGGGTCGGTGGTCACAAAAGCAGCCCTTCGACTCAAATGGATCCTTCATTGCGCATGATCAGATGTAGGCAGTACTATGATAATCAGTTGCCATCATTTTTATGTATATGTATATTAATCTGATTAATATGCAATTAGTTATTCTATATAACCTGTTTGTGCTAAAGCTGTGGTATGCACACTAGGTGGAATTATGCCCTGTGCATCCAGCGCTACAATAAAGAATGCCTGCTTTCTAAAACTCCAAAATGAGTCTTAGAGAGTTTCTTTGACTGGCTTTTCGGTATCAAATTAAATGCTATGTAAAATCAAGTATAGAAACATATCACCATGATGAAGGTGATAGTATACTTTTGGCCAGTATCCAAACTGCCATTAAAGACTAGTAAATTATGATCATGTAACATGTTTTCTGTTCTATAAAGAACTCAAACACCATTGAGCCATACATTGCAGTTAATAGGAAAACACAAAATGAGGCTAGTAGACAGAATTATATTCAGAGGAGCTGTGTATAAATCCTAGCAGAAGACTACCCTATTTATGTTAGGTATGATATGAAGTAGAACAGCATGGCAAGCTTCAGAAAATCAAAGAACATAGGGTTGTGGGGTTTTGCCAATATCTACTTTATTTTTTTCCTTTTCTAAAGCACCAGAAAAACTGAAGTATTGTGGTACTGCAAAACTTTAAAAGTGCTATAAAAAATAAATACTTTAGTGCACTGAAATTTTGTAAGGCAAAGTCCATTAAAGTACATGGATTATTAAAGTTTTCATACACTTAGAATTTCCAAGGCTGCAAAGATCTGTTATGGTTGCTGAATAGTGACCTTCTGAACAATGCAGATTGTTGACCCATGTCTAGTAATTTTTACATCAAGCCCTTCTAATAATATCTGTCTTAGCTACAGTATATCCTGATCTAAAAATCTTCAAATAATATATATTCTACTGCTTCCCATGTAAGCTGTTTCAGTGATGTTCTTCTAATGGTCTTACTGAGCTGATGTTATTGAAAATTTTTTATATCCTAGAATAGAGGTTGTCATGTTCTATTCTTCTAGATTAAAGGTCAGTATGCTGTCAGCAGTCTTTGGTTCTTGTGGGTTCTTGTAGACATTGATCAAGTCATCTCTACATAAAGTAACAGTCTTAGTTTCTTGCTATAAAACATGGTTTCCTTCACTTCAAATTATTGCTATAATTCTTGTAGCTATAACCTCTCCAGTTTTTCAGGCTCTCATATCCCATACTGGTCTCATTAATGTACAGAAGTAATATAACCTAAAAATTCCTAATTTGCATTTTCATGTAAGGAGATTTAAAATATAATTCATAAATTGTGTTGGCCTCCAGTGTTAAAGCATCAGACAAAGATCAAATGGTCAGCTGTTTATCAACCATGACCTTAAGTCCTTTTTCATACTTTATATTCAATAACAGTCACTTTAAAAATATCTTTAAGTAAAAACTATAGTTAAAAATTAGGCCACTTGCCAATTTCAGTTTAATTCTAAGTAATGTGGTGACACTGCATATTTTTGTGATAATGTGTAATTCAACGTAGTAATCCAAGTAATCCAAGTGTTGTCCTTTTTCTGAAGAAAATCCATATCTCAAAAAAACAATAAAACATTGAATTGTTAAACATATTTAACAAAAGATAAAGTGAAATTCTTAATTTGTAGGTTATGACATTGTTTTTACTGCATATAGAAAAAAAAAGGGGCCCAATTCTGCAACACCTTAATGGAATTACTCATTTTCATAAGAGTTATGACTAATTTGCCCCAGCAAATAACTACACAAAGAAAATGGAAAGTCTCAATTTTATTTTTTTCTAAATTTTTTTTTTTTTTTTTTTTTTTTTTTCAGAATAGTCTGAATTGTAAGTTAGCTCTTACAAGAAGATTTCTGTTTAGATTCAGCTAGTGCAAGGCTCTGGAGAATCATTTCTTCAATGCAGCATGGACTATCCTTCAAGCAAAGTACAGAGTACCGAGGGAATGTCACTGTAAATACAAGTTTCTGTATGGGACAGTTGCAAAGAACACGCTTTCTTCTCATGAATACAGCAATAATTTTGTCTGGGGCTTTTTTTCACTCAAAAATACTGAAGTAAAAATGTCTTAGCACTTTTTGGAACTTCATTCCATGAAAAAATTTGAAAGCCAGCATTTAATTCCTGTTTGTTATGAAAACAATTGTTTGAAATTTGGAAATTCTTTCCATGAATCTGGAAGACAGACAGAATTTCATTTAGATTTAATTTTTACTTAAATTTTTACTAAATGTATAGGTCTTACTGCAAGTGAGTAGGAAGCCTTAAGGATTATATAACCCAGCAAAATAAATTGTGGTACTGAAAATGTACTAGAAGAAATGTTATAAAAGGATGAGTACATACATGATTGAAAAAATAATAGAAAACATAAAAAAGGGGAAAAGCTCAGATTTTTGTTCATGCTGTCCTCATTGTGTCTTTGATTTTTATTACTAACCTTCTAAAGTGTATTTGGGAAATTTATTTCTGTTACTCTTCACACCAATAAAGGTAAAGTCAAGCGAATTGACTGAAGACTTGACTTTGAGTTATCATTACAAAACAAGTTTAGAGAGATTCCTTAACTTTATTTTCCTTAACACCTAACACCTGCAGAATTACTGTTTCGGGACTACCAGATTGCAAATGTTTACACATATATACTCAACAGTTTGACTCAGTACTTGGGATTGCTTACACGGTACTCATATGCAGGCTTCTGAAGATGTTAATATTTTTATTCCTCCTTAATAGTTATATGTAAATTTAATGTTAGTACCCCCATATATTCTAAATTACTCAAAAAGAGAAGCACTTATGACAAATGCAAAATTTAGAAAGAGCTAGAGGCCAGAGCAAACAAACAAAAAACACTGAATAACCCTCAGTCTACAACTGAAAATCTTAAAAAGGCAAGGAAAGGCAAGCTGCCTTTAATTCTGATGTTTCCATGTAGATTCTTCAGTGCTATAAGTCTCTTTTCTCATTCATAGTGATAAAGAGGATCACATATACATACATTATAGGTACACAAGCATAAACATACACTGTATGTTGGCTGCTTGGGGGAAAAGCTCATGAATGGGAAATATTATTTAAAACTTCAGAAACACTCGACAGGTTCTGTGTTTAAACACAAGCTCAGATCTTGAGTGTTTGCTCTACATTTCTGTTAATTTAGTCTTGGGTTTTTTTTAAACTTGTATTGTTTACTTTTTGCTTATAATATAAATATATATTCCATAAATTTTGCCCAAGATTTGTCCCATGTAAGTCTTCATTAGCATAACATTATAAAGTGTTAAAACATATGAATGCTTAGGCTGGAAACATATAGTGTTAGGTTACTCATAATTATATTTTTAATAGCTTCTTTCCAGTCATGACCATTAGTCATGTAATAGACTTACAAATGTTATTTGTCTCCAAGTTTGCTTCAGCCTTATTCTTTGGTCATTGTCAACATCTTTGTCTCCCTCACTCTGCCTCACATTCTCATGAACATATTACTTCTCCCCTCTTCAGTTTCCTTGATGCTTTCCCATAGTTCTGTATTTAAATGTAAGAAACTTACGATATCGATTTCTCTTCTATACAATCTTTACAAACATGCATTTCATGAGAGTGTTTTTTTTTATGTTTCTCTCTCTGCTTTAGCCCAACCACTTATAAAAAACAAATAAGGGAAATGGGAGAGACTTCTTTCTTTTTTTGTTGTCTATTCTTATTTTAAATTAAGCATACATATGTGTATTAGATTCTTCCCTTCTGCAGTTCTCTGGCGTGGCTTGATGCCATCTTCTTTGTTATTGACATCTCTCTCTTCTTGGCTTATAGCACATGAGGACTTTATCTGAAAGTATGAAGTTTTGAGTATGTTCTCAAATCCCTGGTGAATTTCAACTTAGGAAGAGTGTGAATCATCATATTTGCTAGCATTTACAAAAAAATTGATCACTCTACATCATTGCCACAAACCCAGTAATACTTTCTGCTATTTGCCACCAATATTTTATAAAATCTATCTTGCTCAGCTGTCATAACATATAAAATAAATAGTACTTCTTTGAAAAAAAATGTTCCTTTGTTGAGCAGTTCCCCTGAACAGTTTTTGCTGGTTTGTTTTTATTTTGTATGGGTTTCTTTTCTTTTAAGTTATTTATTTCTTTATTGTCAGGAGTTCAAAGAATTAAATATGTCTTCTTATTAAACTTAAATATTGAAGAATAACCTTTTTTGCTTTTTAAAATATCTCATAGTGGCTAATTCTATCATCCTAAATATAAGTATCTTGACTGGCTCATCACTTATTTCATTTTTACATAGCACTCTAAAAATTATTTTTTTGGACAGAACATAATTTCTGGGTATGCAGAATATCATAACACTTCTATAGTCATCTTATTGTTCATTGTACTGGGTCTGGCTGGGATGAAGTTATGAAGTCTTCATAGCAGCCCCTAAGCTGCTGTGCTTTGCATTTGTGGCTAACACAGTGTTGATAACACACTAGTGTTTTGGTTACTGCTCAACGGTGCTTGCAGAGTGTCAGGGTTTTCTTTCTCTTTCGGCCTGCCAAAGCGAGTAGGCTGGGGGTGGGCTAGAAGCTGGGATGGGACACAGCTGGGACAGCTGACCCAAATTGACCAAAGGGATTTCCCATAGAATATCATGTCATGCTCAGCAATAAAAGCTCTAAGAAAGGAATAAGAAGGAGGGATGTTCATGGTTACTGCACCTGTCTTCCCAATCAACTGTTACACATGCTGAGACTCTGCCTTCCAGAGAAGTGGTTTTGCTTTTCTTGTTAAACAGTCATTATCTTGATTCACAAGTCTTTTTGCCTTCCTTCAATTTTTTTCTCCCCATCCCCTGGGAAAGAGCAGTGATTGAAAGGAAGGATAGGTGTTTGGTTGTACACTGTGTTTATATGGGGCAAGGTTTTGGTACCAGGCAGGGGGGCTGCAAGGGTGGCTTCTGTGAGAACAGAGCAGAAGCTTCCCTCATGTCTGACAGAGCCGGTTCCAGCTGGCTCCAAGACAGACCCACGGCTGGCCAAAGCTGAGCCAATCAGTGATGATGGTAACATGTCTGAGAACATATATTTAAAAAAGGATAAAGAAGTACTGTGCAGCAGCAGCTGGAAGAGAGGAGTGAGAATAAGTGAAAGAAATAACTATGCAGACACCAAGGTGTGAGAGACTGAAAGAGTTTGTCTCAAACATTGTGGCAGGGCAAGTTCCGCCTAACAGCAAACCCTGCATAACAACAAACTGTAGGTGAGAAGCTGGTCAGCAACAGGACAGGGAAGGCATGTGACACAAACTGAAGCCCCAAGCACGCACATCTTCTGGAACTGGACCTCTAGGCTGGCTGGACCAATGGAGAATGTGCAGTTCCCCTATTCTGATATGCTGAGCAGGGCAGGTCACCAAGTATGGCCAAAGGTCAAAGATGGGTCATGCCTGCAAGGAGGAAGAAGTTACTCCCCAAACGACCCCTAAGCCTGCCAACCCATTTCCCGAAGGTTCTGAAGATACAAACTGCGCATGGCACCTAATTAGCCTAATAAGTCTGAGTGCCTGCCCAAAAGAGGGGCAAGGAGATGATAAAAGGGCACAAACTGAAGCCCCACGTGCATGCGCACCCTCCGGAACTGGACCTCTAGGCTGACTGGACCAATGCTGGTCCCAGGACCAGTGAAATCTTTCTCTTTTCCTCTTTATCTCTCTGTCTCGCTCTCTCTTTCTCTCTCCTTTTTCATAATCCCTGCAACTCATCCTTTTAGACATAAAACCATTGACTAAGTCTGGGACTAGGAGTGGATTCAGCTGCCCCATGGCTTTTCTCTGAGAAGGAGTCTATAAACCAAGGGGGTCCACTCTGAACCTCGTGACTCAACGGGAGGGATCTTCTTATTTTCTTCCCTGAACTGATGTATATGGTCACCACGGGTTACCTGGTTTACTGAGGTAGTTTCATGCCAATTCCTATTGTGAGAAACCCCACCACCTACTGTTACACCTTCCAAGCTCAGGCTGCTTCTGCCATCAATAAGAAGTTTAACTGATCGTTTGGTGTTGCTTCACCTTAATTTAGCCCGAGGGAATTCTGAACTCACTACGACCCCTCCCTGGTGTGCCCAGCATGGGTTGTAGCACAAAGTCAGTGAAGAAGGAGGGGGAGGAGGTACTTCAGGCACCAGAGCAGAGATTGTCCTGCAGCTCATGGAGAAGACCATGGTGACACAGGCTGTCCCCCTGCAGCCCACCAAGGTCCAGAGTGGAGCGGATAGCCACACTGAAGCCTGGAGAGGGCCCCACAGTGGAACAGGTGGATGTGGCCCAAAGGAAGCTGTGACCCCATGGAGACCCCTCACTGGAGCAGGTTTCCTGGCAGGACTTGTGACCCAACAGGGTACCCACACTGGAGCACTCTGTTCCTGAAGGACTGAACCCTGTGGAAATGACCCATGCTGGAGCAGTTCTTGAAGAACTACAGCCCATGGGAATGTCCCACATTTGAGAATTTCATGAAGGACTGTCTCCTGTGGAAAAGACCCCATGCTGGAGCAGGGGAAGAGTGTGAGGAGGAAGGATTGGCAGAGACAAATTTTTATGAAGTGGCTGCAACCCCCATCCCCTGTCCCCTGCACCACTCAGAGGGAAGAGGTAGAGAAGTTGAGAGTGAAGCTGAGCCTGGAAAGATGGGAGGAGTGGAGGGAAGGTGTTTTTAGATTTGTTCTTACTTATTATCCTACTCTCATTAATTGGTAATAAACTAAATTAACTTTCCCCAAGCTGAGTCTGTTTTCCCTATGATGGTAATTGCTGAGTGATCTCCTTGTTGTTATCTCAACCCATGAGCTTTTTGTCATATTTTCTCCCCCTGTCCTGATGAGGAAGAAGATTGATAAAGCAGCTTGGTGGGTACCTGGCAGCCAGCCAAGGTCAACCCACATGAGGTTGCTGGCCAGCATCAACCCATGACATTTATAAAAGAAATAATTTAAGCATCATGGATTTTGTTCTCTGGAATTGTATCAGGACATAACACTGAGAAAATTCAAGAGGAAAATAAAATAAGACTTCAGTACACAGGCCATCATGGCTTTATAAGTACTGAAGGTTTTGCTTTGGAAGTGACGAAGTAGCATAGAGAATGTAGCAAGTATATAACAACCAACCAACAAACAAAAAGGTCCAGTTGTTAAAATAACATAGAAAGATAAAGATCTGTCACAGGATCCTGATCAGTCAAGTGGCCTAAAACAGAACTTTTGCAATCTGTAACTCTGTTATGTTTTTCTGGATGGATAGTTTATGCCACCTAAGAGAGATCTTCCTGAATAAGACACAGTAAACAAAACCAATGGGTAGAGAAAACGATTTGTGCAACTGGCAGTTTGGAGACTAAATAAAGACATGGGAATGAGACCGTCATGAAGAGTAATCCTCACTGTGACAGTAAGTTTGCAAAAGTCTTGTGCAATTTCTCTGTCTGCAGTATTTCACCTCACATGCAACATATGGCAAAAACTCATATAGTGCAATGCTAAAGGAGAACCTCATGAATAAAATAATAATTCTGCATTCAGGGTGGACCTTTGACACTATGCAGAAATACATGTTAGAATTATGCATTGAATGGTGAAGATAATGAGAAATACTATACAGCTGCCTTACTTTCTCAATATTTATTACATTCAAAGACCATGTTTCCCTCACTTTACGTGTATCTATACACATAGGCAAATACCAATATATCCATAAATGTGTCTACAGATCTTACATATATACATACATATGTACATATGTATATATGTATGTGTATGTACGTAAGTATATATATAAGCATATATATACACACTCACAAATGCTCCCTTTTTCTTTGGCACACATAGCATGGCTGTGCATTTAGTATATCTTCCAGAGAAAAAGGTCTACCAGCTTTCCACCCCAGATCCAAAATAAACAATAACACAATTTCTACTGAGGTCTAATCTCAAACAAATAAACGAACAAACAAAAACCCTGAAACTGTTAAAAAATTTATGTAAACCTTAAAGAAGCAGAGATTTCTGAACAGACTTTCTTCTTTTGGCTTGGTGCCTGGACTTGCCAGAGCATTCTGGTCCGAATTTTGCCAGCACCCATCTAGTCCAGTCCTGCGAATATTACAAAAAGTGTCTAGCATGACTGTAAACAACAATCCAGGTAAAATGGGCTTTTAATCTTTAAGCCTGAATGGTTTAAAATCAAACTCTCTGAGTTAAATCTGGACATCTGGATTATCTACCTATAATCATCTGGTGGAAGCTCTCACTGAGTAGGGAATCTGCTCTCCATCAATATTTTATCTTGTGAGGCAAGACTGCTTCAGTGTCCTGGCTTGTTTCAGCTTGTTACTTCTCATAAACCTGCAGTTATCATGCAGATTTAAAAAAAGGAAAAAATATATGAGGAAGTCAATATTGGCTTTGGAATAATACTTTTTAACTTCTACAAAAGGAACTAGTCTTGTTTAGAGAACTAAACTATCTGGAGACAAGAGTGCAAAAAAAATAGACCATGTAATATTTTTTCTTTTAGTATGTACAGAAGGTTGATTATTTTTCTCCTTCTATGTGGGTATAATTTACAGTTAATTACAAGCTTGCATCCCTTTCAGAATAAAACTATTATTTCTATTAACTTTCTGTGGGAATTCTGTGGGATGTGAATCACTAATTCTCTTTAACCTCATGAGTAACAATGCTTTTTCTCTGGTTCTTTTTTCCATATTGCTGATAACATTATGACCTGTTGAAACAAAACTATTTCTTAATGTTTTTTGGAGTTTATTTAGAACAGTAGGCTTGTGATCTAGATCAGAATTTTTAGAAAAAAATAATAACAAAGCATATTTGCCGTTTGTCTCATTTTATCAAGATAACCAGGTATGTAGGAATTTTCACTTAAAGAAAATAGAGTAAACTTCTCAAGATACATCCCTTGATACATTCTAACTGGCATGTTCAACTGGTCTTGTGAAATTTTAATCTGAAAATTGTTTTGCACTGACACATTTTGAATTATACTAAGGATCTACTTTTCAAATAAAGATCTAAATTAACAGACATTAACACAGACCAATTCAGATTTGCCTCAAATGTGTTCTTAACCTAGCATGTCAAACCTATTGCTATGGTGAGCTGTTCTATTATGACTTTTTTGTTTGTCATAATGAAAATGATGGCTTTTCTATTATAAATAATAGGAACAAACTAAAAAACCCTCTAAAGTGCAACCTGCAATAACAGATATACCATGTCTAGACTGGTATATTCTTATTATATGTCATCAAGCTTTTTTGACATATTTATATAATACAAATGTTTGTGTGTACTTTCTACTTCGGGAAGAATAGGTTACATAAGCTGAGAAATATTTCAGATATGGCCTTATGTCTCATAAGTACAAAATGAGTATTCTTGCACAATTATTTTGATAATTAAATATTCTGCCAAATTACATTCTAGAAACAGCTTTTGTTATTGTTTCTACAAGCAACCCAATAAGCTGGAACAATTGGCATTGTCAAGGAAGATTACCAGACCTCATGTGTATTGCAGGAGACAGAATGTGGCTGAAAGAAACAAAACCTATACAGAAGCAGTTATACTGATTACTTCTTCCATTTCTATAGAAACTAGGAAGCTTTTCTACTTCATTCAACTGTCTTTGTTAGAGAATAGGAGAATTTGCAACTACCCTCAAAGAAAGGCTGTTGTTTAGAATTCTTTATATCTACAAAACTAACCAGTAGTCTTCACGGTATTGTAAACCATCCAGAGCTGACACTGAGTTTCCACACAGTTTAGCCTCAGGTTTGAGACATATATGACCTAATATTCAGTTTCTATATAATGGTCGAAGGGAATGATCTCTGATGCTTGTACTATAAGCTAGAATAAGTAAAAACAATAGCAGCAAGTTTGTATGGAAAGATAAAAAATAGACAACTCTTTTAAGAGGCACAGAGCCTTAAGAGAAACAAAAGAGAAAGATTGGGATGTTTAAGTGGCACAAATAGGCATTTCCTAAGAAAAGAGTTTTCAAGAGAGCTGTCAAATAGCTAGGAAGAAAACCAAACAGAACACATATTTCTAAAAAGTTGCAAAAGATTTACAAAAACAAATTTCTTGCTGTTTTCTACCAGAGACCTCATTAAAAAATGGTGGTCCTGGGCGTCCTTAAACTTAACTTGGTTACTTCATATTCCTAGAAAATGAGTTTATGAAGGATTATATTAGACTGTTAAATTGTATTTCAGCAGATGTGGGAACATGGCATGACAAAGCTTGAGAAGACCTAGACTACAGAAACAATTTGGAAGTGGTTTAGGTTTGAATATTTCAAAATCAGAGTTCTTCACAAGAAAGTGATCTAAAATCCTAAGTTCTAAACAAAGTCTTTATGTGCAATTCCTTAGTTTCCTTGAAAAGCAAGATTCAAGGGGTTTTCATTACTTATTAAATTCAGGGTTTTTTTTTTATAGATAGGTTTGAAAATACTGTTTTCTTATTTTGTTCATGCCTTAGAATTGTCTTGTTGATCATTTCCCTTTTCTGCATCCCAGAAACATATTCTGTGTTCATTGCACTTTTGAAAACAGAGGAGGAACGTCTATTAACAGACAGAATGTTTTGTTATGCTGTACATTTATTTGTCTTTTGTATTACTCAATGTTCTTTGCAAAAATATGTAATGTATGATTCAGCAGAGAAAGCGAGGCTTTTATTAAACTTTCTAATGACTAAAATTAAAAAAAGTAATGCAATTCAGTTAAGGTTGCTTCAGAAAAAGGCTATGATCTGGATGGAAAATTAGAGCAATGTGTCATAGATTTACTGAGGAAGAGAACTGACTAAAAAAATTATCCCAAATGTGGAAATGCACACTTAGGATCTATCTTAGGCTGTGTAGCATGATGCTCATCTGTAAATTAAGAAGCCAAAAGGAAGCCTTTATGCAAGTGAGTTAAGTTTCTGGTGCCAATAGCTATGCCACTAAATACTTGAATAAATGAATTACAGAACTCTAAAATAGGAGTCAAGAAATGTCAAAACAATAAATGCTGCAACCAGAATGTTAAGGGAAAGACAGTAACATCATTGATTTGTAACAACATGCTAAAGCTTACTATATAAATAACAAAAATAATCTGTCCTTTCAAGCTTTGCAAGCAACAATCTCCAGCTCTTGACAAGACTGCAAACAAACTCTTAGCTGGTAATAATATCAAGATATTTTAAACGAATATTAGAAAAAATAATAATGCATTGTGCTCAGTTGCAGGAAAATCAATGCAACACTAAACTAGACCAAAAATTGTGGGAGGAATTTCTGGGAAAGGAAATACATATTTTCTCATTTTATGGATATGAGGTTTGGATCCAGTGGGGTATGTTTGCAAACAAATCTGCAATACATGGATATGGATGTATGGATTGGTGTGTTACAGGAGGAATGAGATACAGACTCATATCTTTATAACAGTGATGTTATCAAGGGTTCCAGCTTTAGACCTTGGGCTACAATTTATTTCTGTACTCCTAAGGATGTAAATGCCTCTGTTCTGTGCAAATTTCTCTTTTTTCTTTCTCTTCCAAATTTCCACTGTCTCATTCCTGTTTCTCCAAGGTTTATTTTCCTTGTACCTTCCTCCACTAAAAACATGTTCCTATAGTCTTCCACCAGCTTACTCATTTTTCTCCTTCAAACCTATTTCATTCTCTCATTCTCCTTCAGAGGCTTTCTGTGTTCTGTTGTTTTCCTTGAGCTCCTTTTTCATTTCTTGCAGACCAGACATAGATGCTGGCTGGGTGAGTGATAACTAAATAGAATAGAATAGAATGGAATGGAATGGAATGGAATAGAATAGAATAGAATAGAATAGAATAGAATAGAATAGAATAGAATAGAATAGAATATTTCAGTTGGAAGGGACCTACAACAATCATCTAGTGCAACTGCCTGACCATTTCAGGGCTGATCAAAATTTAAAGCAAATTATTAAGGCCATTTTCCAAATGCCTCTTGAACACGGACAGGCATGGGGCATTGACTACCTCTCTAGGAAGACTATTCCAGTGTTTGACCAACTGCTTGGTAAAGAAATGCTTCCTTATGTCCAGTCCAAACCTCCCCGGAGCAGCTTTGAACCATACCCACATGTCCTATCACTGAATACCAGGGAGAAGAGCTCAGCACCTCCCTCTCCACTTCCTGTCCTCAGGAAGCTGTAGAGAGCAAGGAGGTCACCCCTCAGCCTCCTTTTCTCCAAACTAGACAAACTCAAAGTCCTTAGCCACTCCTCGTAGGACATTCCTTCCAGGCCTTTCACCAGCTTTGCTGCCCTCCTCTGGATACATTCAAGGACCTTCACAGCCTTCTTAAATTGTGGGGCCCAGAACTGCACACAGTACTCAAGGTGAGGCCGCACCAACACTGAATACAGCAGGATAATCAGCTCTTTTGACCAGCTGGTTATATTCTGTTTGATGCTGGTTATATTCTGTTAGATGCACCCCAGGATGCGGTTTGTCGTTCTAGCTGCCAGGGCACACTGCTGATTTCTATTGAGCCTGCTGTCAACCAGCACCCCCAGATCCCTTTCTGCAGCGCTGCCCTCCAGCCACTCCTCTCCTAATTTATACTTGTGCCTGGTGTTACTCCATCCCCAGTGCAGAATATGGCATTTGTTCTTGTTAAATTTCATGCCTCTGATGATTGCCCAATGCTCCAATCTGTCTAGATCCCTCTGCAGGGACTCTTGTCCCTTGAGAGAGTCAACAGCACCTCTCAGTTCGGTATCATCAGCAAACTTACTAATGGTCATTCAACTCCTGCATCCAGATCATTGATAAAAATATTGAATAGCTGGCTCTCGAATAGAGCTCTGTGGAACAGCACTGGTGATCGGTCTCCAACCAGATGTATGCCCATTGATACAACTCTTTGAGGCCTGCCATTCAGCCAGTTCTTCACCCAGCACACCATGAACCCACTTAACCCACAGTTGGACAACTTGTCCAGAAGGATGCTGTGAGGAACAGTAGTATCAAAAGCTGTACTAAAATCCACAAAAACTACTTTTTGAAGTAAATCTTTCTGCCATTTGGTAATTTTGAAGTAATTCTTAGTGCAATCAACTTAGTTCCTCAGTCTTCTGTGATGTAGGCAGATAGAGGCAGTTAATCTGTTCCAAAAAAGCACTTGTGATTCTGGTCAGCTGAGAAACAGAAAAACTCATTTATGACTCTAACTGCTTCTTTCCTTAAGCAGGGAATACTCTAAATTAGCTTGTATAATGTGCATCTATACTGATGTAAGACATCTACACAGCATCTGATCTGGCTCGGGTATACCAGCTCTGTACTACATTATAAACTGGATATTTACTAAGCAGCCTCAGGGCTCAGACAAATGATCAAGTCATCCAAATCATCTGAGCTAATTAATTGGCTATGTTCTTAGTTCGCCTCTGACAAACATGAAGTGAAATGACAACTTAATCAAAGAAGGTTAAGGGATGTTATCTCTGGTACCAGATTTTTTAATTCAGCCTAGCTTATTAGCCAAGACAAACCAGATATTAGCCTGAGTCTTCAGGCTACCCTTCATGTAGGTAGACCTACCCGTTGGGTGTAGTGGCAATGGTACAAATGTAACAGCTCTTCTGCACAGGCTCCAGTAGTCTTATGAAATGTCTGTGGATTTCCATTAAAAATTATAATTTTAATACCTTTGTTTCTTTTAAGCTGCTAGACATTATTATGGCAGCAAAAGGCTGAAGTACAGAAGCCTGAAAAAACAAGACAAGTAAGCCCAAGTAACATTTCCAAAATCAGTTTTTAAAGTAATCCCACAACTTTCAATACAGTCCCACAATTCTGATGACACGGATGTCATTTTTTTCACTTCTGGAAGCTTTTTGCACCAAGTTTTGGCTGTCATTACCTATGTATCTCATTCATTCAAAAAATTCTTCATTCTTGTACAGCTGATGCTTTCCTAGCATGAAAGAAACTCATTAAAGAATGGAAAAATTCATAGGTTACACAGATTTTCTGCTGGTGGACACGGTCAATATCTGCCATATCCAGGTTTGTAACATCATGATACCACTGGAGAAGTCTTGTAGGTGTTCTTCTCCTTATGAACAGTTAAGTATGGCTTGGGCAAAATTTTTGCATAACTTACAGAAGAAAAAAAATAACATCACTAACGTCTTCAGTTTTCTTAGGTAAATATTTTGAAAAACATAAAAGAACTGTGTTGAGGTAGGTGATGAGCAGGTCTAAGTGAACAGTTTCATCAAGCAACTGAGAATCCTCCTCAAGGAGTAGGGACCAATAGAGCTTCATATGTAAGGAAAGTTCTTTTTTCACATGGACCTATGAAGGATTTTGTATCCCAAGAGAGTAACTAAAAAAGAAAGAGATATTGGATATGAAAATACTAACTTTTCTCGATATTGTGTGTAAGACAGGAAATGGCACTTGAAAGCATTTTTTCATTTGGCAGCGTTGCCATAATAGTTTAATTGCATTGACTGCATTATTTGAATACTTGTCTTTCAGGTGAAATAAAAGCATATTGAATCTGAGACCATAACAAAAGAAGATGATTTCAAGTCCAACTCCTTTTTCACTAATAAAGAAAGTAGACTAAGATATTGACTCTTAAAAAAAAAAAAAGTGCTTTATCAAACAGCAGGGGGCAATGAAACATAAATCAAAATAAAAAAGCTTCTTTACAAAGCAGAGGAAACATAAAATAGAATATTACTACCTGAACATTGTGTTTGCTTTAGTGAATGTTTTATGAGCAGATAAAAATACAATGGGGATTTTTTGGAGAGGAAAAGAAAGGACAATTTTTCATGTAACCTACAAAAGTATATGACCAGAGGTATATGTAGTTTGTGACATGTCAGAAGCATAATAAATTTTTTTCTGCAGAAATTTTTAAACATTTTTAAGTGGTTACCAATTTCAGATCTGTAAACATCCTTATGTATCTGTAGGCTGAATGATATAAAAGCTGTATGGAAATAAGATTCCACTGAAAACTGGAGTTTGGTTTCCTCTAAAAAAGCACATTATAGTAACTTGTCAGTCTTTCATTGCAGCATATGTTTAGTGTATGCAATTAGATTTTTTGTCATTCTTATTATTTATACAAAACAGTGTAGTACTTAGACATTTGGGACCCTTATTTATTATCAAAAGTGCTAACTAGTTTCAAATTTAAATGCAATTATCCCTATATGCTGCAACTCATTTTCACAGCACATATTTCAGAGTTAAATGTGTAATTGTACATTTTGTCATTGAAATGAAAGTTTACTCATCTCCTTAGCTTACTGTTTTGGATTTATGTGGTTGGATTTTTGCTAGTGGGGGAGGGGCTGCAGGGGTGGCTGCTAGAAGCTTCCCTGGCTCCAAGTTGGACCCGCCTCTGGCCAAGGCTGACCCAATCAGTGATGGTGGTAGCGCCTCTGGGAGAACAGATTTAAGAGGGGGAACCTGCAGTGAGTTGGGGAGTGGAATGTGAGAGGAACCCCTCTGCAGACACCGAGGTCAGTGAGGAAGGCGGGGGAGGAGGTGGGCCGGAGGAGGGGATGCCCCTGCAGCCCGTGGTGAGATGGTAGGCTGTCCCCCCCAGCCCGTGGAGGGGAGCAGGGGAGCAGATGTCCACCTGCAGCCTGGGGAGGAGCCCACGCTGAAGCAGGGGGATGCCTCCCAAGATGTCCATGACCATGGGAAAGCCTGCACTGGAGCAGTCTGTGACTGAAGATCAGCCTGTGGAAAGGACCCACGCCAGGTAAGTTCATGAAGGACTGCAGCCCGTGGGAAGGACTCACATGTGGAGAAGTTCGTGAAGGACTGTCTCCCGTGGGAGGGACCCCATGCTGAAGGAGGGAAAGAGTAAGGAGTCCTCCCCCTGAGGAGGAAGGAGCAGCAGAGACAAGGTGTGTCGAGCTGACCCCAACCCCCATCCCCTGTTCCCCTGCACTGCTGGGGGGAGGAGGGAGAGAGAACCGGGAGTGGAGCTGAGCCGGGAAGGAGGGAGGGGTGGGGGGAAGGCGTTCTGAGGTTTGGGTTTACTTCTCAGTATCCTTGTTTTGATTTGATTGGTAGTAAATCAAATTGATTTTGTTTCTTCCCCAAGCTGAGCCTGTCTTTTGCCCATGACCATAAGTTTTGAGTGATCCATCCCAGTCCTTGTCTCAATCCATGAGCTTTCTTTATATTTTCTCCTCATCCCACTGACCCGGGGGGGGGGAAGAGTGAGTGAGCGGCTTTGTGGTGTTTTGTTATCAGCTGGGCTTAAACCATGACACTTACTAATATATGGAGTATATAACATACACTTTTGTGTCTTAGAGTCATTTATGTGAATAATATGTGAGAATTTCTTAGGTTTGTAGTGTCAGGCCTTTAAGAGACATACTTTTACAGGTGGTACACACATACCATCTGCCAGAAGTATGAATGGTGAAATGAATTTATAGTAGGAGGAAGGGAGGCATTTACATATAAGAATGTTAAAGCCCCCCACAAAATAAAAAGGATGTAACGTGTCAATCGTAGTTCCCATTTTAGTAGTTGCATCCAAAGGGAAAGATTTGCTGGGAGTGAAATCCATTAAAACACCTAAGAGCCAAAGCTGACCTATGCCAAAGGCCAAAGCAGTGTTAGGAGATGATCTATATGAGAGTATCCTCAAAAATAAACACTTTCAGAGGTTGTAAGGCTTTCCACTATACCTAGCACTTAGTTTGTACCACCTTTTCTGCCTGTAAGTACCAGAAAGGAGAAAGCTTGCCTCAGCCCCTGCGTAGGATAATGAAAATATCCAGTTCCCGAGACAACTCCTTCATGACAAGTTAGCCTGCTCATACGTTTTACTAACCAAGACTATGCATGCCAGAAAACTAGGTGAAAATTAAAAATGTTTAGTCTATTTCAGTGAAAGATTGGGATGAATGTTTATGGTTGATATTAATAAAAGGAAAAAAAAGAAAGTATTTCAGATCAATCTTCGATCCTCTCTGATATTCTCATGTGATCTTACTTTTTTTTGAGGTAGAACTTTGTTAACCTACTTGATGGAAAACTCACCCTTTGTTGATTTCTATTACCTATATCAGCTTTAGTAAATAGGACCAGTTATCACTCTGGACCCCCTAACTGGTTCATCTACATTGCTACATACTACTTCATATAATTTCCAGCATTCTCTTTCCTTTCCCTAGCCTTTCCTCTTTCATCTGCTCTAGTAAGTGAGTTAGGTTTCCCAGTGTTTGGGCTAGGTTTCACAGGGAGCTCCAACAAGACCACCGCCAGCAGCAACACCAGTCAGACACAGCAGCGACTCTTGGCAGCTCTGGCACATGCAGGATTGTTTCGCTGCCACTTCTGGAGTAAGAAAAATGAAAAACTGCAGTAGGTTCTTGTACGTAATACACATAATCTTCCCTGAATCATGGGGACATTATCAGATGCAACATTTGCTTCTGCCATTGTCTTTTAAAAAATAATTTAAAAAAAATTAACGTTAAAATAAAACATAAAGCAAAACTAGGAGATGCTATCTACTTATTTTGTTATATATCACTGCACAAATAACCTTTAAGGCTGTAAAATGCACAGTTTGTACTAAATAGTAATTCACATATAGATAACTATACCGTATTCAGACAAGCCTGTATGTTTTTGTTCTTCAATTACATGACCACATACTCCATTCTTTGTGTACTTTTTTGTCTTGAAGAGATAACAGCCTTTGTCATTGTCAGGTAGAAAACACTGAGAGGTTGCAGTAATATTGCATGAAGAAGTACAAATCTGTCATCCCCTAATTTCAAAGTGCTTAATTTTTGAAAATTTAAATATATTAATTCAATGTATTTTTTAAAATTTCAAATACAACCCTTTTTTAAGAAATGTTATTTCATATAAATATTTAATGCAGTTATGATATTGACATTTTAATACCTATGTTACTTCTAGATAAAAGACTTATGTAATTATTATTTGTTGTCTGAAAGAAAGTGATCTAAACATTTTAACCTTGTGAGGCAGCAAATGATAACTTAAAAGCCCTTGAAGGCTATGCTGCCACTGTCATAACAAGAAGAAATGCATTAATTTCTAAGGAATTTGGACTGTTTCCCATGAGGACAAGGCTTAAAAAACTGGTAGTCTCTGTGATGCCTAAATTTCATATGTGTAATTATATTAGCAATGGAAAGATAATGTGTAAGAACATACTTTGCAAAGTATAAATAATGTCATAAGTAATGGAAGGTGAGGACGTGCACACAAGTGTTACACAATATCAAAGTTTATGGAGGAATTAGAACAATGATTGTCTCTGGATATGTACATAGCTGCAGTCAAAAGATGCTCTCAGATATAGTCCTTCTATATAGTAATCTGTACTTACATGTTTATGAAGATGTATCTCTTATAACCAATAGTAGACCATAACTTTTACAATGTTCTAGATATAGCAGATATGCTTCTAAGTAGTGTCTGCGATATGTCACAAACATTTTATGTTACATTTTGTATTCTACTGCAAAGCTCTACTGTTGTCATATTACATATTTAGCTTCTAAAATTGATTGATGGCTTCAGAGAAAAGTGTATATGGTATTCCACTTCTTATCTGAGTCAATGTTTTTCTCAATACTGTGAAGTAAATTAAAATAAAGTGTTTAAATCTACTGCTTATGATAAAGAAGACCAAATCTCATTCTAATAAATGTGAAATACAACTTGTCATGTTCCTTTCACTTTGTAGAAATGCTACCACAAGGCTTAGCCAGTTAAGTCTAATATGTTGACATTTATTTTTGCTGCAATAAATGTTAGGATTATATTTTTGCATTAAATTCTGGCATTTTTAAAGATCATGATGACAAGTAATTTATTCTTCAAATCACTCTGGTTTGTTTTTACTTTTTGAATATGGATTTGGCCATGTGTCTCCAAGGCACAGTACAAAGCATATTTCATATGTTTTGCAACCTATTAGTTTGATTTAAATCCACTTTTTTCTGTCAGGATTTATGCAAGCCTTTCTTGATGTTATTTGCTCTGAATTATTGCCCAGAAATAATCACACAGAATCCAATTTCACACAGGCTGTGTGGCCTATGAAGTCTGTCACTGTAAAGCTCTAAAGCTTTTAAAATTTTTTTCAATGGAGGTGATTCTTCAAATTTGTTCAGTATACAGCACTGTCTCATTTTGTTTTCATGTTTACCCCTTTCCCTCAAAGTGTGATGACTTTGAGTGCAGTAAGAACGTAGCAATAAGTGTGTTGCGTTGACCCCAGCTGGACGCCAGATGCCCACCAAAGCCACACCATCACTCTCCTCCTCTCTCCCTGGGCAAGGGAGAGAAAATATAATGAAAGGCTCATAGGTTGAGATAAGGACAGGGAGAGATCAGTCAGCAATTACCGTCATGGGCAAAACAGAC
This sequence comes from Aquila chrysaetos chrysaetos, assembly GCF_900496995.4. Classification (NCBI taxonomy): domain Eukaryota; kingdom Metazoa; phylum Chordata; class Aves; order Accipitriformes; family Accipitridae; genus Aquila; species Aquila chrysaetos. Next base: position 21,716,561 of record NC_044004.1, read on the forward strand.
TTGACTTTGGGAAATTAGCTTAATTTATTACCAATCAAATCAGAGTAGGATAATCAGAAATAAAACTAAATCTTAAAAACACCTTCTCCCCACCTCTCTCTTCTTCTCAGGCTTAAATTTACTCCAGAATTCTCCACCTCCTCCCCCTCAGCAGTGCACAGGGATAGGAAATGTGGGTTGTGGTCAGTTCATCACACGTTGTCACTGCTGCTCCTTCCTCCTCAGGGGGAATACTCCTCACTCTCTTCCCCTGCTCCAGCGTGGGGATCCTCCCACATGAAACAGTCCTCCATGAACTTCTCCACATGTGAGACCTTTCCATGAGCTGCAGTTCTTCACGAACTGCTCCAGCATGGGTCCCTTCCACGGGCTGCAGTCCTTCAGGCACAGACTGCTCCAGCGTGGGTCCCCCGCAGGGTCACAAGTCCTGCCAGAAAACCTGCTGCAGCGTGAGGTCCTCTCTCCACGGGACCACAGGTCCTGCAGGAGCCTGCTCCAGCGTGGGCTTCCCATGGGGTCACAGCCTCCTTTGGGCACTCACCTGCTCCGACATGGGGTCCTCCACATACTGCAGGTGGATATCTGCTCCACTGTGGACCTCCCTGGGCTGCAGGGGGACAACCTGCCTCACCATGGTCTTCCCCGCTGGCTGCAGGGGAATCTCTGCTCCGGTGCCTGGAGCACCTCTTCCCCCTCCTTCACTGACCTTGGTGTCTGCAGAGTTGTTTCTCTCACATATTCTCACTCCTCTCTTTGGCTGCAGTTTATCTTGTGCAGGTTTCTTTTCCCTCTTTTTAAATATCTTATCCCACAGGTGCTACCACCGTTGCTGATGGGCTTAGCCTTGGCCAGCTGCGGGTCCATCTTGGAGCTGGCTGGCATTGGCTCTGCTGGACATAGGGGAAGCTTCTAACATCTTCTCACAGAAACCACCCCTGTAGCCTCCCCACTATCAAAGCTTGCCACACAAACCCAATACAATCTGTAAAGAAGAAGGAGAAAATGAGAATTTTTTTTAAAAATAACTTTATTATTCTAAAATGCAAAATAAATGAAGGACTAATATAGTATTAAAACCGCACCCTTTTGAATTGTTTGCTCTTTCAAGACATGTGCAATCATTCCACATATTTTTACATATTTGCATGTTACTTTTCAATGGTTTGAAATTGAAATGTGTTCTTTGGAAGGAAATATGAAAAAAAAGGGGGGTTGATTTTTGGAAATGTACTAAACTTCTGTGCTCAAATGTCTCATTCAGAACTGACCCTTACAAAATGTCCACAAGTTTTTATTTTCCAAAACACTTAACAAAAGCCCTTGTAATATTCTATTGCTTAATTTGCATATGTAAGCATGCCCAGAGGCAAACTTAATTTGCATCCTGACTATTTGTGATTACCTCTTTCTACCTCATCTTCATTTAGTGCAGGTACATAAGCTGGCAGTACCTATACTGCAGGAAAAGCTTATTTACCTTTAACATTAAAACAAACAAATTAACAATTCCCTGAAACAGTTAAAGCTAACAAAGGGGGCTCTTTTAGGGTTTTTCTTTCTTTTTCTGTGGGTTTTTTTTCTGTTGTTTGTTTGTTTTGTCTTCAGAAACCATTTTAATTTTTAACCAAATACCTACAGGTTGCTTCATTATATTTATCGTAAATCAATAAAGCCCTCAATCAACACAGCACAAGAAGTATGAGGTAGTTCAAAGGATATGGTGTTTCTCCAAGAGAACTACAGTACTTATTTATTCACTACAAATGTAGCCTGATAGCAGAGTTTTTATGTATTTCCCAAAGCCCTGATCTTAGAATCTGGCTGCATGAAGTCGAACTGCCTTTAAAATAAACAAGCAAGCAACCAAAACCACAAACTCAAACATCATTTATAGCCTTCACAGCAGTAGATAGAAAAGCTAGGGAAAGAAAGACAAGGGCAGTCTAGAGACTTGGGAACTAGAAGATGAGTATTAGGAGTTCCAGGACTAAATTAGTTGTTTAAAGTTATGTCTGCACTTGCAGTCTGGATGGGAACAGTAATGAGGTTTTGAGGGAAGTCCCTTGATTGTCTCCACTTGTTATGTGTTGGGTTAGTTCTCAAAGCAGCTTCAGAACACACACACACTGGGATCCTTCCAGTGGAAATGAAACCAATAAATGCCTCCACTCAATGAACGCCAAAGTATTTCACACCTATCATGCAAGTACACTTGAATCTTCAAAATCTTCTCTGACACCACAAAGTGCTTTTCTTGATATATAGAGACCAAATGCCTTCATATTTGCTGTCAACTGCCAGCCCTCAACTCTTTGAGGTACCACCAGTCCTTCCTCATCTACCTATTCTATTCAGAGCTTATTATCAGCCATCCCTCACAGGAGCTGATCAGGGTAAAAATAGGTCTAAGATCTACAGAAACTGTGTTCTTCAGAAGCTGTGATCTGTGGCAAGGATGATGTTAAGCAGAAAGCTAATGTGTTTTACCTTCAGATACTGAAGGACTGACAGGCTTGTTCTTCTGCTCTCCTCTGATGAAGAGGTTTTGCAGCATCCATGTCCTTCCTGCTGATTTGGCCCCATGTTACTGGAGAAAGGAGACAGTGTGCACAAGAAAAGCCATCCTGAAACAGACGTTGCAGTGCCCCAGTGCCTAGGTGGTGATTTGGACAGAGGAGAAGACAAAGAGGAGGGAGACCATTGAGCCTGTCATCACAAGTGTCATCCAGGGTATTCAGCAGGAACTATAGTTTTGTGTCCACCTAGAGACCAGACAGAAACTCAGGAACAGGATGCACCAGAGCAGGGTGCACTGGATAGGTGCCAATTATGGCTGCTCCAGAAGGAGGTTTTCTTTTGAGAGCTGCCAAACCATGCTTCCAGGTAACAATACCGGGCCAGCTATAGGAAGAAGTAGCAATCAACCTGATCAGCTAATATGCAGTCCCAGACTATAGAGCCACTGTACCCAAGTGCTTTAGATGTCCAGGTAGCCTGGAATGACACAGGAGGCTGCTGGATTTGGAAATTGTAGCTAGGGATTCTTTCATTCTTACCACCTCTGCAAGTGTTGTGCTTGTCCCTTTAGTTAGACCATATTGGCCAGATTTTTCAGTGTTAGTCTCTAGGGGATCATGTTGGCTAACAGTATGATGTTGATTTTGGCCATGTAAACGCCACATATTTCTCCCAGTTTTCTGCCTCTGTTCTTTATTTTAGTAATTTTATGCCATGTTACCCCTTTCCCTCTACCATTCATATGTTTAACCTTGTCAAATGACAGTCTCATGAGCCAGTGGCATACGGGCATGCAGCATCTACCACAATGCAGAATGGCACCAGAATGTCACAGATGTTGTTGTCCTAGCCCAGGAAGAAAGCACCAGTTTCTCCTTTAAGTCTTAGTTCAAGAAGGTATTAGTCCTTCCTTTGAAACCTGCCATGTTTTCATAGATAAACCTCAGTAATACACAAGGGTTTGTGAAACAGTTGAGCGATAGCCCTTGCAATTTATATTCACATACACCTTAGCTTCAACAGCTTCTGGGTCAGTAGATTCCCTCAATGCTTTCTACCCTCTTATCCCCACAACAGAGAAAGCTATGGAAAACGAAGTCCTGAGTGACCTTATTTATAACACTCATCTGCTCTGTTCCAGGAAAGAGCGTGTCCTGAAACCTTGGAGTCTGCACTTTGCCTGTTCCTTTCCAGGCAAATACGTTGACTGAGGGTTCAGGATTAAATCTTCCATACCCTGTCTAGGGTGCCTCATGCTGAACACTGCCAAACTCAGTGGGAAGATGGAGGAGGCAGCAAGCACATGGTGCCACTTGAAAATTGCACAGGAACAGAATTAAAGTTTCTATACATTAGTCTTTACACAGGCAGTGGTGGTGGGGGCACCTGACATGTCTGTTGATCTGCTGTCATCATCTTCATGACACAGGAGAAAAATTAGTGTGATGCATCCAGGGAGATTCCCCAAAGAGACCACACTCAAGGAAGCAAAGCTTTGTGAGATGATAGTTCTTCAGAAAGCTTTGAACTACATGCATAGTGGGGACTTTACACCCAGGAGACCAAATTAAGCCAAATCTGAAGTGAAATCTTCCAAACAGCATATGATGGAAATAAAAGGAGCCCCAGCATCAACTTTGATCTACCAATAGACTCCTTGTGTGCCAAAGTATTTGTTAAAACAAATATAGCCTATACCAGTCATGGTTTTCTTTCACCAATACATTTTGCATAATGATTACAGTGACTTTGTTAGTACTTCAAGAGTCAATCTTCAGTTCTGTGCTTCTTTCTACAACCCTCTCATAGTTTCTTATGTCATTCCTGCATGTTAGCTACAGATAATCCATCATATTCAATGCTAGCAAATATGCAGATTATGTAATCACTGTACTGACATCTAGTATTGCCCTGTTTATACAATATATTAGCCCCTTTGGCTACTGTCACACTGGGAACTTTCTGTTCGGTCAACTTTTCCCTGTGACTTCCAAGTTCTTTTGAGAAACAATGCATGGAGTTTCCTACCATGAATTACAGCTTACATATTACTAGATATATGACTGAGGTTTAGTTATACTAGAAAACAATTTGCTTGCTTTCCTCATCCAATCCATTGATACAGATCAGTGTTCATCAATCACCAGCCCTCTTCATCTCTTCAGAAGAATATCCTCTATCACTCAATTAAAAGGCTAAGACTCATTCAGATCAGGAAATCACAAGAAGTATTTCCACTAGAAGTCCCATGTTTACTATTCTACTTTTGAGATGCCATATAGATGTAATTTGATTAGATTTCATATCATAGTTCCTCAGTAAATTTCTGAGTATGTTCCTCCTTGTGCATGTGAATGTACATATATATACCTTCTTGCTACTGCTACAGATTTACTGACTGTTCTATGTATATAAATAATGAACTGACACTAAGATGGAATATAATTCACTACAGTTCCTTGTACACTGCTTTCATTGGTCTTTGAATTAGGCTGCTGGTGCTAAAGATTTACTGCAGGAATTTGTATTTTAATAAGAGTTCTGTGAAATTCCCCCAAGCCCAGCTTAGGCCAGTGTCTCCTCTAACAAATGGTTGCAATGAATATGAGCCATCAATTGTGATATTGTATATTTTTCCAATTCTGTAGAACCAAAAAAGGAACAAAAGTTTCAGGATATTGTTGACTTATTTTGTCCAGAGTTGTGCTCCTGAAAGTTCCCTACAACATTTTCCAGGTGGATTACACAAAGATTACACCATTGGTTGACATAATCTCTAAACTTCAAGGAACTGGAGACAGGAAGATGACAAGAGGAAATCGTACCTAGATGCATGGTACATGGTTATTTAACCAGTTGGTATTCTAACCTGTACTGATGCATAGTGTTTATTTTGTCCAAAGTGCAGAAGTTTGACATTCTGCTTGCTGAAATTCAATACATTTCTGTTGACTCAGTTGTCAGCTTTCTTCAGGTCCCTCTGAACTGTACCTCTGACGTTTGGTATATCAGCCACTCCCCTCATATAGTAATATCCACACATTTGCTGAGGGTGAATTCTGTTATCATCCAGACCATTGATTAAGATATTGAACACTATTGGTCCCAGCATTGACCCTTGAAGTATTCCATTTGTTACAGGTCACTGATGATGTCAAGCCATTGATCACTACCCTTTGATTCTGGTGGCTCAGTCAATTTTTACATGATCATTTATCTTTACTTGTTAAATGAATTTGTCTCATTTTATGAATATATATTGGAGTTTATGTAGATCCTAGTGTTAGAGCAGATCAATTCTGCGATAACTCCTCACACCCACTGCTTTCTTGTCCTCAGTCACTTCTAAGCATCAATATTCTGTTGAAACACCACCCCCACAAGGGGTTTCATTGTTGAGAGGTCTGATGGAGACATTTTTCTTTGGGGGGGGTAGCATATGTATAAATAGGAGGAGAGATATATTGCCTTTTAAATGGCTTGTGTACTGTCCATGTTAAATATGTATGAAATGGACAATATCATGATATCATGAGTAAAACTTACAAATTGAACCATGCATCCTTGAGAGGAGTGCAACCCCTTTCCCCCCAAGCACCGTCCCCTGGCAAATTAGCAGAGAAAGTGAGTTAGATGAGGTTAAAAAAGAATATGTCCCCTTGTCAAATGATGAAAATATTCACCTTCCTTCATGTCATTACAGTTCTCTAAATCTGCATTCTTTCTCATCGTTGTACTGCTTTGCTTCTCTTCTTGTATAAAGAACATTCCTGTCATTATCAACATACCATCCAGCCTCAGGCAGTTATGATTACCATATACCCAAGAAGAATCTTCACTAATTACCAATACATATGACTTTCTTGCTGTTCATCAAGGGTAAATTGTGATATTATCCTTGAATCTTTATAAGACACATAATATGCACTTTATGTTGAGGTATTTACTGGAAGACTAGGTCTCTACATCAGATATGTGAAAAAGGGGGCAGAGGAAAAAGAGGAAAGATAAAATTGAATGGTATACAAAAGGTATCACTGTTGTGTTAAATACATTTTCTGATGAAACAGGAAAGCATTTGCTGTTTTGGAAATGATCAATAAATCTTCATTTTTAAATGGCAGAGTATAAAAATGGGGACACGCATGCATTTCCTTTTTCCTCTGTTCCTACTTCCTTCCACTTTTGGACCCTAAAAACTAGGCTTGTCCAGCAGTCCTCAATCCTCAAAAAGGGTCATGTGATATAAAAGCCAAATCTCTGTCTGACACCAGCTCTGCAACCAACTATTGACCTGCAGTACCCATCTGCTCCTAAACAAGCCTTTCCCTTTTACCATGAGGACTGGGGAGAAACTATGTGGGCTGCCATGGCCTTCACCCTTGCACCCAGAGCTGTGAAGCCACTCTTGATATGGTTGTCATCTCCCCTCACAGTACCACTAGTGCCCATGTGGATGAACAGCAGCAGGTAATAGTCCAAGGGCTGGACAAGCCTCATCAGTCTCTCCACATCATCTGGTATCCTTTGGCAAGCAACAGGTCTCCTTAGACAGCAAGTGGGAATGGCAGATGGAGGCCTTCATCCCCACAGGAAGGAGTCTCCACCTACTGTTACGTGCTGCTTTCTCTTGACATTGACTTGCATTTCAGGCTTGGCTGGCTCTGAAGCCACCGTAGATGAAGTCTTCTTCCCTTACCTTCTACCAGGGCAATGAAGCTGTTCTGAAGCTGCCTATCTGTGCCTTCCTCCTCTTACTCTTTCTCAGGGACAGAAGTGTCATCCATTCCCTCCTTGTCCCTTTCTGCTTGTTTTGCTCATTAAAAAAAATAAAATAATAAAAAAATAATAACCACAAAAAAGTTTCTACAAAAAGTCTCGGATCTGAGCTCTAGAGAAAAATCAGTCAACTCATGGGACTGTAGGTGGCTCTTCCTCCAGGTTACCTCTCTGCTCAGCTAAGTAAAACTTATGAATATTCAAGCCTTACATCCTTACAGCTAGACAAAGCTAAACAAATTACTTTTTAGTATAAATATTAGTTTTGTAGGTCTTGTAGATTTTGGGGGTATTTTACCTTTAAACTGAGCAAGCTAAAATATGGAATCATTCTGAAGGACTGGTGAGTTTACAGAGTTAGCAAGTGACTAGTTTTTCCCTCCCTGGAATAAAAGAAATTAGTAATACAAAATAGGTGAGCACCCAAATTTCAGCAGAAAAGAGGAAAAAGGCTAAAGTTTTCAAACGGAAATTTTCATGAGTGGAAATGGCATTATGTTAGTAAACAGAAAAAATACAAAGAAACTTAGAAGAAGTATATATATGAAGACTACACCTATTTTTGAAATATGAAATAAGGGTTGATAAGATGTTTTAACTCATAGGCTAAGCCTAATTCATAGGTTAAGGCTAACTGTTCTTTCACAAGCCCACCATTTTCTCTTGTAAGAAATTTAGGATAGGGTAAAACAAGGTTGTTGACGATTCCAGCAATACACCCAGATGAGAAGACATTGGTTTTGTTTTCACATGTTTAAGAATATCACAGTTACTTGGTTTCCGTAAAGAGTGAGTATATTCTTAAGTTTTCCTTCCTGAATGTGAATGCATTTGTATATGAGGAGGATCAGGGAATTTCAAAGGTGGTTTATGTCTAAGCTTTCTACCATACTTTTCCTCTAGCTCTTTGTTAAATCCACATTAAATGCAAAGGAAACTACTAGAACAAATAAACCTATCATTGAAAAATTTTTTGGTCATAGGTTCCAGACAAGAGACAACAAAAAAAACTAAGTATATGAAACATATGTGTTGTACCTCAATTTACAGAAAAAGTCAAAGCTCTAGGAAGTTTTCACTGTAATAAACAAAACTAATTAGATGGTACACTGTTACAATAACCTGTATACAGTAGAGATTTTAAATAGACTACCAAGATACAAGAAAAGAAAGAACAAGAAAAAGAAAGATAATTAATGCATCTAAATTAAACTGTGAACATAAAAAGAATGAAAAAAAGCAACTGAGGAAAGATCTGAAAAAAAAGGAAAGTATCCTTTCAAATATAATTCTGAAATAAAAGGTATGAGAGTGGTTACAATACAAATCTAGAGGCAGAATAATACAAAAATCAATGTGTTTTGTATAGCAAGAATTCAAAAGATTCAGACGTTGTCTGCTAACACTATAATATGATTCAAGGAAGTCCATTTCAAATTAATGAGATTTTTGTTTCACTATTGTATTTTCCAAGTTTTGCTTTTTCAGGTTTGTTTCTGAATATTAAGTATTTATTAAGGGTGGAAGTTTAGGTGGGTTTTTTTTCATGATTCTTCAGAGCCTTATACTTGAGAATTTTTTATGTCCCTGCTGGCAGGGAAAACACAATTTTCTTGACAGAGAAGAGCTTTTGGGGGGGACATATTAGACTTGGTGCAGGTATGTAGATTTTCAGAAAAAAATTAACTGACCTGGATTTTTGATTTTTTTTTTTCAATCTTAGCCTCTCCAACACAGAAGTGTTGAACTCACTCATAGCCAGAGAATGGAGCACTGTGGTTGTTTGCAGAAATCCCAGGTAAATTAGAGTTATCAAGGAGAGGAAACATTTTTGTTCTTTAGGGCTAATCTAATTCTTGCAATAGCAATGTTGGGAAGAAACTTTTCTCTAGAACTCCTTTATAATTACTGCTCTTACATATTATTTTGCAGGAAGGGGTGTACTACATCATGTCATGTCCCATATTGAGGTTCTGGACAAAAACATGAAAAAAAAAAGAATTTGGTAGTTTAACTTTTATTCAACCTTTTCTAATGTCTGTAGGACACTACAGACTTCTCAAAAAGTACTTAAGTCTTTTATTTTTAACATCTAATTCAGCCAATAAAAAAGCTACTTTTTATTTCTTTTTACTTCCAGAACACTAAGTCTGGTGCTTTGGATTAAAGATTAATAAAAGAAAGCTACAGTTCTACAGTTTGAACTTTATTCTGAAGTAAAATAGTTTGCTACATGTGTATACGGAGGGGTTAAAAGATGGAATTTTGGTCCGTGGATGAACACTGGGGGAGAAGTAGATAGCCAAGAAAAACACAGTCAGCACAGAAAATGGATGGTTTGTTGCCCATTGCTTGGAATGCTGACCGTGGAGATAAGAGAGCTGAGCAATACTGGGGGAGGATGTGCAGCGGGCTGTTGCACAGTACAGCTGTAAGCATGGTCGGCGCGTGACTGCTGGATTATGACAATATGCCGTGTGTACAAAGCCCATGAACCAATAGACAGGATGGCTATGGCTCGTGCAGTGCACCTGGCCAGTGAGAACATGCGTCATAGGCTCCCTATGTTGCAACCGAGGAGTGTTTTGGCACCTGCTGGCCAGGTGTGCCAAAACCAGCTCCTCTGCAAATGTATAAATACCAGGATTTCCCGAAGAGCATCAGGCTGGTGTATGGCAAGGTCACCGTTGCCTCCGTGGGGACGCCCACATAAAACTGGCACCTACCGATTGCTGGGCTGAGCTCGCGGCACAAGACGGCACAAGAATGTACAGATGGTCCATCTTCCTCACGGTTCTCGGGTTGGTATGTTAATCTGCTTTACAAGATACCCTTAGCATAATGAATGTCTGTAGTTAATAAATGCTTGCTTTTTCCCTTATAGTCAGTGTGTGTGTTTGCCTTCTCAGGAATCCTCGAAACCACCCTAAAACAACATGTTAAATTGAGCAATTCCATTTTCATTTGAACTCACTCTCGTCCATTAACACTTACAGCTCATTCTGAAGTTTGTGTACTAGTGGACCCCAGAATTAACTTCTCCTAGTTCTTCATCCATATTCGAACGACCCTGGCATTAGGAAAAAGACAGTATATGGAAAGATGTATTCAAACTTCCTGTTCCGGACTTAAGCAAATTTAGTGTTCTTTGCTACTGGAACTTCTATCATGTCTTTAATTTCTTAGGAATCATAAGGCATACAGAAAGACTGTCTCTACAATAGCTTGTTAATGAGCTACTAATGACAGAAAGTTTATTCAAGAAAAAAATCAACACAACTTTGAGGCTTCCATAGTAAATATTACTAGCACTAACATAAAGCCAAAGAAATCAACCATTAACTGCTGTTAAAGACAAAAATATTATTAATATTTTTAAGTACTATATATCATTAAAAATGGGACAGAGAAGTTTAACATTAAAAAGAGTCAATTTTGTCCTACATCTTCCCCCTTTAATATATATTGATAAGTATTTGTTGTTCAAACTGGTAAACTAACTTTCAGACCATGCAAACAACCAGTGCTTCATAAACATGCCAGTTTTTACAAGACCAGGGCTCAAAGAAAGGCAGTGGGTGAGAAGGATACATCTTTTCCTCAACCATACAAACCCCTTCTAATTCCAAACTGAAAAGGCTCTTCATAGCATTGAAAATTATGACTGGCTTGTGAAACTAATGACAGACTTTAAAATGGATTTCTTCAAGGTTAATGAATTTAAATTCCCATATCCAAAACCTTCCCGGCAGTAACATACTCCCACTTTGGACCATTATTCGTATGATATTTCTAAATGTTCACCTCAGCACAAAATGCTGCATTATACATTTTGAAAAAATACATATTTTTCTGTGGTATGTAATATACAAAAAACAGTCTCCTCTGCAGCAGCCTGCAGGCAAACTTTCAAGGTTTAAAAAGCAGCCTCTAGAGAAGCTTAAAAAGATGACAAAGTCAATTAAGTAATAAGAAACCCTTTATTTTTATGAAGAGGGAACATATTAGAAATTTTATTATCAGTCAGTGCTGTAGTGCATGTTTCTCCTTTGCAATTTAGAAATCCTGACTTCTGTTGCAAATTAACCACTACAGTTCAAACAACTGAGATGCTCCTTAGAGGAACACTAAACAGCTTTTCACTCTCTGTTGAAAAAAAGGAATGTATCTTAATTTAGAGGGTGAAGCCTACTCCAAACTGTTTTATTACTTAGACCTTGATAAATATCTTAGAAAATATTTTATTACTATGAAGCAAGACATTTCAGACAATGCATAAAATTACCTACTGAACTCAAAGTAGGCTGCACCTTTGAAACAATCAATTCAAAATGCAGTAGCAAGTGTTACAGTGATAAATGAACCAGTCAGAGACTGTTGCTAGTGCCTTTTGCTGAATGACAAAGCACAAGAAACCTTCCACAGATGTTGAAATTATGAGGGAGCAAACCAGGTGCTTAAATCCTATGTACTAAAGATAGAAACAATCATCACGTTGTAAAAGGAGCCTACATTTAATATGTCAAGCTCAACCTGTGCTGTGCAGCTCTTAGTACTCCACCAGTTTATGATGAGCCTAATACTCCACATTTTGGTCCATAATAATGAATCTGCTCTAGATTTTACAGGTAACATAAAGATTCAGGCTACATTAAATAAGTCTTGATAAAGTTTTGTTGAAAAATTAAGCATTATATTAAAATATATTTAATATGCCTACAACAAAATTGTTTGCCATCCTGTTAACATTCCCACTAATTTTTCTCTACTGTTTGAGCTAAATATTAATAGTATCTGGACAAAAAACATTTTGCTAATTCTGAAATTTTAAAACAAGATAAAATCAGCTTTTAAATATAAATTGGGGAGACATTATAGCCACATGATATTAATAAGAAAATTGTTGTACTTATCTATTGGTAGTATAAGTACATCAAACTTGCTTTCACTGTGCTATGGGTTCCCTCAGGTCTCCTCCACATCCTTTATGAAAAGCTCATTTTTCTCTCTCTCTTACTTAAAATCACACTTCCAGCAATTCAAGACGACCTTTTCTTGTAGCTTCCATTCACCTAAATAGAAGTGCACTATGACCTCTATGACATCTCTGGGAGATAAAGATCAGGACCATAATTTTGTGAGGTGTTTGGGTTGCTAATATGTCGTGCTTTGGCACTTATCAAGTCTAGACTACTCATGCTGAAACACATATATTAATAAAGGCTGCTATCATACTTTCATCTTGATTTAATTATATAGGAATATAGCAAATTTTATATATATTTTATATATATACAAATAAACAATTCCTTAGTATGGAGGGTATTTGTTAATCTGCTTTTTGAATCTTACCCTTTTTGGGTCTTTTTGGCCTGATCATACACAGCAGTAGTAGCATCACAGAAAGGTATAAACACAGAAAGTGCCACTAAATAGTTATGAACTTCCTTATTCAACAGATGAATGAGTGATACTAGTCCTGAGATTGTCTTAATTGATTTTTCACTTAATCAAGATATTTTCTGTGTGATTCTTACCACTTTAAGTTCTGCTACGCTTTTGGGATGCTGGACCAAGGAAGGACATTTTATAATTTACCTGCCATATTAAATGCTATTCTTAATTTTACAGCTTTGGGTAAAACATTTGCTGGACTTGAAAAATAACTTGGACTGGGAACCCATATTTTTGCAGAAATGGTTATTGCCTTTAGAAAGCAAAACCCCTGAGAACCAAATGATAAGGAAACTGCTTTGCAGGAATTTATCTTTATGTGGACATTTAGTGCACTGGCTCATAGAATGATTCATATTTAAATAGCTGAAGAGACAAATAACTTCAAGCCTAGAGAAAGAAAGAGGAAATGTGTTAAGAAAGAAAGATTTAAATCTGCTTTTGATATAATTAGAAGGATTAAAGAAGCTATTAAAGATGCAAAATTAGTACCTACTTGTCCTGGTTTCCACTGGGATAGAGTTAACTGTCTTCCTAGTAGCTGGTAAGGTGCTATGTTTTGAGTTCACTATGTGAAGAATGTTGATAACACTGATGTTTTCAGCTGTTGCTCAGTAGTGTTTAGACTAAAGCCAAGGATTTTTCAGCTTCTCATGCCCAGCCAGCGAGAAAGCTGGAGGGGCACAAGAAGTTGCACAGGACAGCTGGGCAGCTGACCCAAACTGGCCAACAGGGTATTCCATACCATGTGACGTCCCATCTAGTATAGGAACTGGGAAGTGGGGGCGGGGAATCACCGCTCGGGGACTAGCTGGGTGTCGGTCGGCGGGTGGTGAGCAATTACACTGTGTATCATTTGTACATTCCAATCCTTTTATTATTGCTGTTGTCATTTTATTGGTGTTGTCATTATCATTATTAGTTTCTTCTTTTCTGTTCTATTAAACCGTTCTTATCTCAACCCACGGGTTTTGTTTCTTTTCCCAATTTTCTCCCCCATCCCACTGGGTTGGGGGGGAGTGAGTGAGCGGCTGCATGGTGCTTAGTTGCTGGCTGGGGTTAAACCACGACACTACTGTACAATCCAATGAGGTTTCATACACAGTACCAACTATAGGAAAGACACAGAGAATGAGAATAATAATTTTTTTTATAGTTGAGGGCTTTTTTTAAAAATTTCTATGTATTCCTTTCCTGAAAAAAATACTTTCTAAGAGCCTGCAACTGTTTTGATGTGGAATTACAGTGCCATAAAAGTGATTTAAATTAGGCTTATGAGATATTTTAATATTAGTTCATGATTGAGAAGAATATGTCAGTCTTGTGTACTGAGATTAATGTATATGATACATGTAGCATCTATAAAACAGTGGGAAGTTTTATTTCTGAATTAGATTGGCAAGTACTGTTGAAGTGGTAAACATAAGAACATGAAAACGTTGCTATGCTCTAATAATTAAATAAATATATGCTTACATTTCTGATTTTTAGCTTAAAATTAATTGTTTATAAGAAGTAAATCGACTAAGCCAGAAGTTAATTGGACTCATCTAAGAAACATGCTAAACTCAGTGAATAGTTTCAGCTGACCCACTGCAAAAATCAGGGGTAATATTTTTAAAACATTGTGGTGGGTTGAACCTGGCTGGATGCCAGGTGCCTACCAAAGCCGTTCTATGACTCCACCCTCCTCAGCTGGACAGGGGAGAGAAAATATAACAAAGGGCTCGTGGGTTGAGATAAGGACAGGGAGAGATCATTCAACCAATTACTGTCATGGGCAAAACAGACTCAACTTCGTGAAAATTAACTGAATTTATTGCCAGTCAACCAGACTAGGGTAATGAGAAATAAAAACAAGTCTTAAAACACCTTCTTCCCCCCTGCTTCTTCCCAGGCACAGCTTCACTCCCGGATTCTCTACCTAACCCCCACAGTGGCACAAGGGGATGAGGAATGGGGGTTACAATCAGTCCATCACATGTTGTCTCTGCCACTTCATCCTCTTCAGGGGCAGGACTCATGACAACCTTCCCCTGCTTCAGTGTGGGGTCCTACCCACAGGATACAGTCCTCCACAAACTTCTCCAACATGGGTCATTCCCATGGGCTGCAGTTCTTCATGAATGGCTCCAGCGTGGGTCCCTTCCACAGGCTCAAAAGTCCTGCCAGGAGCCTGCTCCAGTGTAGGCTTCCCACAGGGTCACAGCCTCCTTCAGGCTCTCACCTGCTCCGACATGGGGTCCTCCCCAGGCTGCAGGTGGATATCTTCTCCACTGTGGACCTCCATGGGCTGCAGGGGCACAGCCTGTCTCACCATGGTGAGGGGGAATCTCTGCTCCAACATCTGGAGCACCTCCTTCCCCTCCTTCTTCACTGACCTTGGGGTCTGCAGAGTTGTTTCTCTTACAAGTTCTCACTCCTCTCTCTGGCTGCAGTTTTTGTGTCTGCTGCAACTTTTTTCCCTTCTTAAATATGTTATCACAGAGGCACTACCACTGTCACTGATGGGCTCAGCCTTGGCCAGCAGTGGGTCCATCCTGGAGCCAGCTGGCATTGGCTCTGTTGGACATAGGGGAAGCTTCTAGCAGCTTCTCACAGAAGCCACCCTGTACCCCTCTGCTACCAAAACCTTGCTACACAAACCCAATACAAATATCAAAATATTTTACTTTCTCAATAACATGACTTCATGTGGAAAGGCACTATGTTTTATTTTCACATCCTGAAAATGAATCTTTTTGTATTTTTACTTTGTTCTTTACATAAATGAACCTAAATAAAACAAACAAACAAACAAAAAAACCCACTAAACTACTAGTGGTAGTAAACCACTACTAAACCACTTCTGAATTATATGAAATATTTTGCTCTAAAGTAAATAAAGCTTTTTAATTTTATAGAATACACAATTATTGTTAAAAAGAAATTCATTCAGACTAAAATGCAGAAGAGCATGGTTTGTGTTGAACTGAAACAACTAAGCAATTATATTGAAATATATTGTTTGTTAATGGGTTCTTAGAATTATCTTGACTTTGACTATGATCAATAACCCCTTATACTTCACACAACAGCTGATCATAGGACTGGAAAGGTTTATCACGGTCATCAAAGCAATTATCTCTGATGGCAACAGAAAAAATATAGTCTTAAAAGATCTTTTATTCCTTATTATTTCATCAATAAAAAAAAAAAAAGGAGAGGGTATATAAGTAGTTTAACTTTAACCAAGATTCAGCAGGTATTCCTATTTGGGTTTATAAATTTCTTTATTACCTCTTCAGTTGCAGCATGAAAACACGCACTTAAATTCCCACAGGTCAGTTGCTGCTTTGACAGCACAAGGGCAATAGCCAAACACTACTTTATTCTCAAGTTTCTTCAAGAATTGCCTCCTTACTCATGGAATAAATCCTCCTTTCTTGTGAATCCCTCCTCCTACTCTCCTATTAGAAATTTTCCACTGTCCCCTTCCCTATGAAGCAGACCTCTCTGCTGTCATTAAACTGGAGGCAGAGTCTTGTTTGCTTTGCCCTCCCTTTCTGAAGATAATGGCTGAATGAAACAAACACTCAAAACAGAAGTGTACAGTTTTCATGGAACAAAACTACTGGATAGTCTTTAAAAAGGTCTACCAGACTACCTGCTCAGAAGTGAGAAAAGTCTCTATAAAGCTTCTGAAAGTGTCTAGGTCTCTTTATCTAGATTCATGTGTCAGGAACTTCCAGTCATTGACGACTTGGTCTTCATGCCCAGGAAGCTTAAGGAAATAGTGACTAAACTAAAAAGATACTGATACCTCTGTTGGAGCTAGAATCTTTATAAGATCATTTATTGCTGATGAAAGGTTATCTAATTGTCCACCCTTTTTATCAAACACATATACTTGCAATTTAGCATATTTTACACTCAAATAGAGCTAAAGAAGTATGCAAATGATATAGTTATCTCTTCTTAAATGGGGACTACCTTTTGTAACATTATCACTATGCTACCTAAGTTTTAATCTCCATTAGTTGCTACGCGCATATGGCCAGAACATGATAAACTTATCATAACACGTCTTTGGTAAGGCAACAAAACCACCCTGATATCAGGTTACCCTGTGCTAGTTCTGTTTTAAAGTTTTGCTTACCAATGGTAGTTTCATTTCAAAAAGCTAATAATACCCCTCTAAGAATCCCATCCAGCAGCAAAATAAAAGCTCTCAGAAAACAAAAGTTTAAGATTTTACACTGCAGAAGAATGAGTAACAGGAAAGTCTATGTTTTAGTCCACAGTAAGGCATAGGTCTGGTTTAACATAAATAGAACTATGTCAAAGTTTTGGCAGTATAATATCCAGTTTGAGAAACATTTGGCACTGGGGCACTAATTACTGAGAGGAAGCAACCTCACTGTTGCTTTTTTTTTGAAGGATCTTAAGGAGTATTTCTTAGTTAAAATTATCTTAACATTTAATAAAATAATGTGAAAGTCTGATACTTAATTAGAAAGTGTTATCTTACTACATAGCACTATCTTAAATATTTTATTCAGAAAGACTCACCAAGTGCCATATTTAGAAATGTATGGTTTTAACTAAGATAAGTACATGTATTTTCCAGAAAAAAAAAAAAATTATATTCTATGTATTTGGTAAATTCACGCCTTCTGTCACTCTCTTTTCTCACTTCTTTTCCACTTCTCCTTTTGCTAAAAGAGAACTGACCTAGAGGTATACTGATTCTTCACATCTCAGCAAAGAGGAATGTAGAACCCATCATCTTTGGCAGTGATCTTAGTGCTGCAAGATTTTCTTGTGAGAAGTTCCACAGGTTTCAGCCATAAAAAACTGAAAGTTTTTGTTCTTTTTTTTTTCCTTCTTTCTTTTTGTGTTTGTGGTTTTTGTTTTTAAATATACTTCATATACTAGTTCCAATCTATGGCCAGAAACATCAAACTGTCACATAATGCAACTTTCTTGCACTAAAACTCTTCCATGTAAGGAAAATATTTTCTCATAATGAAACTAGACTTCAGAAATCTGTGTAAGTACTATCAAAAAAAAAAAAAAAAGTAAGCTAATATAACTGTAAGAAATTGCTTTTTTTGGTATTTTACAAGGTTCTTTCCTTGTTAGAACTTGAATATAATAGCCTAAGTGGAGCAACATAATTTGAATATTTACTTATTTAGTTAACATTACTTTGATCTTTTTTTTTTTTCAGGGAAAAAATTTCTCAATACTTCAGTTTTTTTTAGTAGCAGTGGTGTTGATTTTAAAAGTTTCTTAAAAATGCATCCTCCTTATGCCATTGAAGTTTTTTGTGTCCCTGACATCATTCCTTCTCTTTTCCTGTATTTTTAATCATACTAAATTCTGAGACTTGATATGTAAACAGCATGTAAACAAAACACATTAAGAAAGTAAAGTGATTGTCATTATGTACAGCTACCCATGATGATCAAACAAAGCTACTTCTCTTCTCTGATCTTCTTTCTCTGTCCACAGCAACTGCATCACTATGACCAGTTCCTTATGTTTTTTTTATATTGTTTATTTGCTTTTTTTCCCCTCAGATAACTAGCAGGGAGCTCTACTAGGACTAGTATAATGATGTTCTGTAAAAAAAAATAGAAATCCTGTGATTCCAACAGCTCAGGTATTAATAACCTAAGTGTCAAAATTAATCTGGTCCAGATATTTATCCTTATTTTCAGTGAGATAAATTTGAATAGGTAAGATACGACAATAAAGTTCAAAATCTTGTGCAAGAATCACATAATCTATCTGAGAAAGAGTTCAGGGTAAAAAAAGGGACTCTGGGAAACAAGACAACAACAAAAGATTTCCTTCTCATTATTTGCAAAGCTATACTTTAGGCTTTTTATAACAGTTAAATATAAAATGCTTTAACTGTTTAGGTAAAGTTTTGTTAAACAATGAAGTGTAAAACTTTTCCAAATAATCAGGCCATTTGACTCTATAGTTACCATATATGTACAGCCAGTGACAAAGATCATATGCCCAATCCATCTAAAAAAGCTGTATGAGATATTTTGTTTTGCTTTTTAAAATATGTGTTATGCAGGGCATTGAATGCAAAGCAAACAGCAGGGGACATCTTCTCTCCTGCAGGACCCTTCCTTTTTTTTAATTGTTTGCTTGACAAGACAACACACTACCACAAAGACAGTTTAAGAAGAGTTGCTTTGGACCTAATTCTCTAATGTTATATTCTGGCACTGCCACTGCCCTTCAAAAAACCAATTAAATTTGCACTATGGCAAAAGTCCATTAAATCAACAGATTCCTAGTTATTTTGGTGTATTTTGGATCAGGCCCATCAAAGGTCATAGTTATAAGTGATGTTGCACCCCAACTCCTTCTCTGGTTTACTGGTAGTAGTAGTTATCCATGGAGAGGTATGAATTTGCATATCACTCTTTAAAAACCAGGGCAACATATTTTTGCTGTGGACATAAGAAATGCTCTAGGTTCCATTTATTCTGTTAAATAATTTAATGGAGTTTCCTTAAACAGCATCTGTAAAACCTCTGTTTCTTCTGTTTCCTACAACACAGTCATGTTTTCCCTTTCCCCTCCCCAGGACCAAATTGCCCTGTGTCAATATAACAAAATTGTACTTTGCATGCCAAGTAACCTTGCAGCTGAATAGGTCAAACTGCCACGGAGACACCGCCTGCCGCTTTATTATAGACTTGCTCAGTACAGAAGGTCACAGCTACTTTTTCAGGTGAATTGAACCCTAAGGGCTCAGTAAGAATTTGTACCTTAACTTCTCCTTGCAAGGAGGCAGAGATGGAGGGGGAAGCAGTTTTAATCTGTGCAGGACTATTTCAGGGAAAAAAAGAGACCTGTGGAGATGATTATTTATATGGTATTAATTACCCAATTTGAAGTCTATTTTACACTTCTGTCT